>NC_138879.1:17039415-17271551 GCF_965194805.1 Balaenoptera borealis | reverse complement strand
TGGCCCTCAATCCTGCTCTCCAAACTTCAAATAAGGGGCCAGAGACAAGGCTCGGGACTTGGAGAAGTCCTAGAAATTCCCTGCCTCAAAAGCAGTTTCAGAGTTTCACATTTTCCGAAGGATGACAGAGCTGAGTAGACATGCCAAAGTCTTCCAAATCCTGCTGGTTGTTTTGAATTACGGCTACACTGGCTGTGTACCCCTTGAGTTTTTATCTCCACATACTTGAATTAAACCCTGTAGTTCCTCTTCGGTTCTAGCATCATCTGTGACCTCGTCACAGGGTCTATATGCCACAGTTATTTTACCACCTTCTGAAATAAAGTTAACAAGGATCAATTCAGAAGTTTTCTTGTTCTAAAACTTCCTGTATACAATGGTAGCACCCGATAATTAGACATTCTTTTGATTTCCAAAAGCAGAAAATAAGAGCATTTTCCTAGAAGTTCCCTCATCTGACACTTCAGTTTTTATCATAATTATTTGTGAAAAAATATATAAGAAGTGTCAACTTTGGTTCAAAAACCTTTCTGATCTTAGAAATAAGAACTAAGGAATAATGACAAAGGAATGAAAAGCTGTGGAAACAAAAATGTTCAATCACAATACAAGTAAATAGGAAGGCATTAGGTGGGGGTCAAAGTGAGTTCAAACCTGGGATAGATACCACTGGACTATAATAGATACTTCATATTAGAAGCAAGGCAAGTGCCTACTCCTTGGGACCAAAATTCTACCAGATACAATGAACAAAGCTTTGGAGACACAGACAGACAGAGAGAGCATTTGAACACTCTACTGGCAGAAACTGGCCCATGTGCCTTTTGGACAATACAGCTTTCCTCAAGGCAAGCTAGAGCCACCAGGCTTTTTGGTCCAAGGAGTTTTGAGTACATATAAGGAATACCTTTGCATATTAGGGACAAACAACCCAGACATTTAGTTTGGTTCTTAAAGGTTGTTACCCAGAGTTGACAGCTGATGGAGATTCTGCCTGATGACCAGGGAAGTCAAACTTCACTGGAAGGACTGCCCAGCCTGGAAGGCCAAGACCAATCCAGGGTCAACTCTTACAAGCAAATAAGGTCTCTGACAACTTAGCTAGGGTTTCTCAGTCTCTACGCCTGCAGGGCTGTGAAGCAGGGGAGCAATTCTGTTCCGGGAATCTACTAATCATAGAGTTTCCTTTGGGCACAGCCTGTCACATTCTCACCGCTGTATAACTCGATAGGGAACACAATCAACGCTATTCAGTAGCATGACCACTTTCAAGGCTCACAAAAACGTAGCCGATTATTATATAAGAATTTTTTACAGAACTAGAACAAAAAATCTTAAAATCTGCATGGAGACACAAAAGACCCCGAATAGCCAAAGCAGTCTTGAGGGAAAAAAATGGAGCTGGAGGAATCAGACTCCCTGACTTCAGACTATACTACAAAGCTACAGTAATCAAGACAATATGGTACTGGCACAAAAACAGAAACATAGATCAATGGAACAAGATAGAAAGCCCAGAGATTAATCCACGCACCTATGGTCAACTAATCTATGACAAAGGAGGCAAAGATATACAATGGAGAAAAGACAGTCTCTTCAATAAGTGGTGCTGGGAAAACTGGACAGCTACATGTAAAAGAATGAAATTAGAATACTCCCTAACACCAAACACAAAAATAAACTCAAAATGGATTAGAGACCTAAATATAAGACTGGACACTATAAAACTCTTAGAGGAAAACATAGGAAGAACACTCTTTGACATAAATCACAGCAAGATCTTTTTTGATCCGCCTCCTAGAGTAATGGAAATAAAAACAAAAATAAACAAGTGGGACCTAATGAAACTTCAAAGCTTTTGCACAGCAAAGGAAACCATAAACAAGACGAAAAGACAACCCTCAGAATGGGAGAAAATATTTGCAAATGAATCAACGGACAAAGGATTAATCTCCAAAATATATAAACAGCTCATTCAGCTCAATATTAAAGAAACAAACACCCCAATCCAAAACTGGGCAGAAGACCTAAACAGACATTTCTCCAAAGAAGACATACAGACGGCCACGAAGCACATGAAAAGATGCTCAACATCACTAATTATTAGAGAAATGCAAATCAAAACTACAATGAGGTATCACCTCACTCCTGTTAGAATGGGCATCATCAGAAAATCTACAAACAACAAATGCTGGAGAGGGTGTGGAGAAAAGGGAACCCTCTTGCACTGTTGGTGGGAATGTAAATTGATACAGCCACTATGGAGAACAATATGGAGGTTCCTTAAAAAACTAAAAATAGAATTACCATATGACCCAGCAATCCCACTACTGGGCATATACCCAGAGAAAACCGTAATTCAAAAAGACACATGCACCCGAATGTTCATTGCAGCACTATTTACAATAGCCAGGTCATGGAAGCAACCTAAATGCCCATCAACAGACGAACGGATAAAGAAGCTGTGGTACATATATACAATGGAATATTACTCAGCCATAAAAAGGAACGAAATTGAGTCATTTGTTGAGACGTGGATGGATCTAGAGACTGTCATACAGAGTGAAGTAAGTCAGAAGGAGAAAAACAAATATCGTATATTAATGCATGTATGTGGAACCTAGAAAAATGGTACAGATGAGCCAGTTTGCAGGGCAGAAGTTGAGACACAGATGTAGAGAATGGACATATGGACACCAAGGGGGGAAAACTGCGGTGGGGTGGGGATGGTGGTGTGCTGAATTGGGCGATTGGGATTGACATGTATACACTGATGTGTATAAAATTGATGCCTAAAAAAAAAAAAAAAAAAAGAATCATATTCACCCAATATATCAGAAATGAAAACTGAAATTAAATTGATTCCAAAAACATAATCTAATAAACTCTTCAACAAGAAAACAACAACGATAATAATAATAGTCAATATATTTTGTCTGCTTACTATGTTTCAGGCATAGTTCTAAGCTTTTTACATTCATCATCTCATTTACTCTTACAATATCCCCCATTAGGTGATAAGCTGAATTACTAACCCTATTTGCAGATAAAGAAATTGCAGCTTAGAGATATTAAATACCTTCAAATGTCTCTGGCTAGAAAAACCTAAAATTGCAACAACAACAACAACAACAAAATCTAAGAGACAAAGTTAGGACTCAAACACAGGTGTCCAAGGCTTATAACTGCACTATTCTGTATGAAAAGCAAGCAATTGAGGAAGAACGGGACCAAACACTTTCTGTATGAACTGAGGCAAGTCATTCTACATCTCAACCCTGGGGACAATAATAGTTGCTGTCGTTTTTCTCATAAATGCCACAAAGAACAAATTTAAGACTGCTGCTGTGAAAGCATCTGGTGAATGAAAGAATATGTAATGTTTTAGATAACCATTACTTTCATCCAATTAACTTTTCAGATAAGTTTCTTTGCTCACTGAAACTGAAGCACTTCAAGAACAGTCAAAAAGGTCTTACCTAAAACCACAATCAGCAGTTTCTGGAATGCATCTGTCATAGTCTTCTGAATAGCAAGCTTCTGGGTTACCTTCCTTTTCATAAGGAATGATAATGACCCTAAATCCAACCAAAACAGATGAATTTAAAATGCCTATCATCTGAATAACTGATTTCTAGGTTATATGTTTAAAACTAAAAAAGCATCTGTGATTCTTAGCTCACTACCTTAGTGATTAAGGGCAGGCACAACACTGGGGTACAGCTGAATGTCTCTGTTGTAGGTATACCCTGGCATGGCACAGTTTCACTGCTCAGATCTATTCTGGAAGTTCCTAAAATACTAACTAGACGGGAAATGCAAACCAAGGACGTGGCACAAATCTCATATGACTCACAGATTTCAAATGGACAAGCTGAGGCTACACTGCTACAGACCCTGCTCTCCTGTGCGTAAAGGGCTGGATTCATACAGGGAGATAGATTTGGTGGTAGTGCAGATGATCTGGCCTCTCCTCAACCATCACCCACTCAGGTGGATGGTGGAGCCTCCTCTACTCCATTCGCTAACAGCCCTGCCTCTGACTTAAAACCCTAAGCCCAAGTGCCATGGATTGTAGGAAAAAACTCAGTACCAATCGGAATCCCCTTTCTAGGGATCTACATTTACTTTTTCCGCTCAGGCCCTTCTATAGGAGGCAAAGGACTGAACATTTACACAAGAGTTTATTTCAATCTTTAGACAATGATTTTGTTGGGATAACTGAAGGCCAGAAGACATCTGTATTTGAAGGACTATTTTAGCACAAAACAAATTATTAACCAAAAACAAAAACTAACTAATTTTCCCTCCTCCTAAGCTTCTTGGCAGGCAGTCAGTTCTAAAATTCTAAAGTTTAAGGTGCTGTCAGGTATCGCCTAAGATAAAAACCTATATTGTCAGGCAGAAAAATTCTGCCCAGGGCTTTAGTTGCTTAGAAAAGGTGATGATGTATCTGAAAAGTTGAGTTTCAGAAAGAAAGGAAAAAAGAGCAATCCCACTCCCTCACCTCCCCACACACACACATACTGGAAAACAGACCTTCCTCCAACTTATCCAAAGGTTCCTTCCTCAGCCATGCCAACTCCAGGACTCCTGCACTCGTGGGAGGGCAACACCACCTCTGAAGCACAGAAGAACTTCAGGCTATTGCTTCTGAAGTGGTGTCACAATATCTTCATTTTCCCTTTCTTCAAGGTTAGAAAGATCCTGAAGCTGTTAGGATTTTGAATGAAAGGCTAGACTTCCAAATATTCTGTTGTTAGAAATTAAAACTAAACTCCAGCAATCCCCGGTAATAGTTGAGGTATGCTATAGCCTCAAAATCAAGTGAGACTTGCAAATGAATGACTAGATATGGACAACTCTTTTTTATTATATACCATACAAATACTGGAGAAAATTATGGACACCACCATCCAAGTCATTGAGATTATCACTAATTCTAGGTGGCAGGCCAATGCTCAGATACTTCCGTGTGGAAGCCTCCCACATCTCCTCCCCATAGCCCTGTTCCATTCTTCTCTCTAAAGTCTAGGAGTTCAATGTTGAAAGGAGTCTGGTTAGTCAAAGAAAATCTAGAGTTTACCTTGATGATGCTTTTTGACCACCCATTGAAACCAAAGTAGTAATTTGCCAATTCTTGGCATCTGGAGCTGTTTGGGGCAAGCGTAGTATCTTGAACCGCCTTATGTCTGCTGCCGAGACGAACCTGAAGACATAAAAGACCTAAAAATATCACAACCCTACATAGAGACTTATTTTGGATATACCTGAGATTTATCAATACCAATTTCATGGAGTGGTTGCGAAGATTAAGTAGGACATTTTAAGCAATGAACTCACAGTGAGCCCTAAATAAATGTTATTTATTATTTTTAAGTCAGTACTTTTCTGCATCATTTCCAGGGCCCCTGATTAACCGGAAGGTTCCCTGACCTCTGGTGGTGAAAGTGATGATGAAAGCAAGCAAGGAAGCCCAGCAGAAGCCTGTTATGGGGCTGGGGGTAAGCAAAGGAAGTGAACTGTTTTAGTCGTCTCATCCTGTAGCTCCTGCTTGAGAATATGACCTGAAGAGGAGATAAGATGGACCTGCCACTGAATTAGGACCTTAATCTGTAGCACCCCCTCCCCAAGTTACTAACCCCTGTTAGAAGAGGGAATACGTATACCTCGATGAATGTAAATAAAGCAACCAAAAGAATTAGAGGTTCATCTGCATTAACAAGCTTCTTTGAGAGTGCAAATATTTCCAGTCTTAACTCTCTAAATAACTTACATATTACTGTGGAGTTTTTACATCACTAGTTCTTTCTTAAATGTCTATTTGCATTTTGAACAGGGTGCAGTATGTAAATATAGTCATAAACATTCAAATAATACAAATAAAGTCAAAGCATTGTTAATTCTTTATTGATGTGTTTGTGCATCTTCCTCTGTCACTAGTTTATGAGCTCCTTAAGTGCTTGAAGGAACCATATATTATTCTTTCCTTGTTACCAGAAACAAGCATACATCTTGGCACATAATAGAGGAGGGATGGTCTGTTGACTGAGTGAATGAATGAGTACATAAGAAAATGAAATTACTTTCTCCAACTGAAGCTGCCTGCTGGGAAGGAGAAATGGAGACTAATTTTTAAATGCTGAGTGTCGCAACGTTTACAACAGGGAGGCTAGGCCCTGTATGGTGAGTCATAATGGAGCTGTCCTGGACAATTAGGAAGCTTCAGAAGGGCTCTGAGCCCCTGGGTAGTAGAGACAGTTGACATCTGGGATAACCTTGCCACAGTTCTTGCTGGCAAACATTTCCCTTCGTGCTACTGAGAAAAACTCAGATACATTAGGTCTTTCCTTCATTTTATTTGAAGATGTTATTCTCTTGTCTGTATTTATAAAAAATACAGGGGAAAAAAGATAAGAAGTATATATACCTGCTAATGAATAAAAGAAGACATAATTGGAACTTCCCTGCTGGTGCAGTGGTTAAGACTCCGTGCTCCCAATGCAGGGGGCCCGGGTTCGATCCCTGGTCAGGGAACTAGGTCTCACGTGCATGCTGCAACTAAGAGTTTGCACGCCACAGTTAAGGAGCCTGCGAGCCACAACTAAAGGAGCCTGCCTGCTGCAACTGGGGAGCCCACGTGCCGCAACTGGGGAGCCCTTGAGCCGCAACTAAGGAGCCCGCCTGCTGCAACTAAGACCCGGTGCAACCAAATAAATAAATAAATAAAATTTAAAGAGAACGCATAATTAAAGTAGGTAACAATTTTGGGGGTGTGGGTAGTAAACTAAGGCTCTGCATTAAATAAAGAAATCGAATACGAATGCCCTTTCCTCTCAACTCTATAGTGACTTGTAGAACATTTTCCTCATTACTCTATCAGTGACGGGCTTTATGCTGTGACAATCTCAGAACCTAAGCTTATGGAATGGTCTTAATGTCCAATATAAGAAAAGAACTCATTACTCACAACTGATACCAAGTAACTGTTTCATAATCTTTCCAGGACCATCCGTAATATCTGAGGGGTTATGTGAAATGGTCGCAGGGTCCGCAAATTAAAGAATGTCTGACACGAAATCATTTCAATCCCAGGGAGTACAGCCGGGATTGAAGAGGGTGTTAAACAGGGTACAGAAGTGGGAGGTGGTGTACCTGGAGTCACATCTGAGGAGAGTTCTCAGATTCAATAAAGGTGAAATCAGTGAGTAAAGAAATAGGGGTGAGAATAGGCAGCAAGGTCAGTAGGAAGTAGCCAGAGCAAGAAGCCAATCAGAGAAGACACACAACTATAAAGTGAAATGTCTGGGAAATCGAAGCCTCACTCACTTATTCAGAGGCATTGAAAAGGTCCTTGAAAAAGGAATGGTGGCTGAATGGAGGCACATAATGAAATGTTAATTCTGGGGAAGTAAAATTGGATGGCATGTTAATATGGAATAAGGTTTCTACAATGCATTAAAGAATATTTTAACCATCTTCTGGAAGCTGAAGGGAGTTCTGAATAGGCAATTTGAGAGTGATGATGATGATGAAGCCTCCTTTATGTTACATCTGACAAAAGTTTGTCAAGCTCGGGACTTCCCTGGTGGGACAGTGGTTAAGAGTCCGCCTGCCAATGCAGGGGACACGGGTTCGATCCCTGGTCCGGGAAGATCCCACATGCCGCAGAGCAACTAAGCCCGTGTGCCACAACTACTGAGCCTGTGCTCTAGAGCCCGTGAGCCACAACTACTGAAGCCCGCGTGCCTAGAACCCGTGCTCCGCAACAAGAGAAGCCATCGCGATGAGAAGCCCACGCACCGCAACGAAGAGCAACCCCCGCTCGCCGCAACTAGACAAAGCCGGCGCGCAGCAACAAGACCCAACGCAGCCAAAAATAAATAAATTAATTAATTAATTAATTTAAAAAACAATTTGTCAACCTCACACATTTAAAATCCACATAAAAGTAACTATAAGGAAGACTCTTGTGAAGATTTCTTAAATTAAGGGGCAGCATAAAATGACATGGGCTTTAACATCAGTTCAGTTTGGGTTTGGCCTCTAGTTTCCACATTTACTGTCATAAACCTTAAGTAAGTCACTTAACCATCCTGAGTTCGAGTTTCTTCATCTAAAAAAAAGAAAGAAAGAACTGGGGAACTGGGGGATCAGTGGAGCAGTGCATCTGAGAGCATTCTGTACACCACAGTGCTGTACAAACGTTGGCCTTTTATTCCCCCCCCCCCCTTGGGATCTTAGTTCCCAGACCAGGGATTGAACCCGGGCCCTCAGCAGTGAAAGTCCTAACCACTGGACCGCCAGGGAATTCCCGATGGCCTATTAGTTTTAAATTCAGCACTTCATCCCAGTAGAGCGAGGAATTCCACATTTGGACCCACCTTCACTGGAGATGTCTGAAAAAGCTGCTTCTGGTCGCATGCCTTTTGGGCTCTGTGGGCATCCCTTGCTGAATAAACCTCGATGATGGCATAGAACACAGGACCGGCCACTGCTGCGTTTGGGAAGACTCGGACCGAATACAGAAGGCCAAACTGGGAGAAGACTGTGAACAGAGAATGCTGTAGGGTGGGCCCATGCTAAGTAAGTGCAGGAAATTTCACGCCCAGGAAGCCAAACCGCCCGTTCCTTTCTATTCCCCCAGCCCTTCGCCGCAGGCAACTGTGGTGATCCTGCAACTCCAAACACTTCTCATTTCAGCAACAGGTTTCCCTCTGAAATCCTAAGCTTCGAGAAGCATTAGGAGGCAATGCCGGCTGTTGGGAACTATCTCTCAAAAATCTGTGGGGGCGAGCTGACTACTCAGGTCGGCTCTAGAACTAAGATTCCTCTCAGCAGAGACCACAGGCAGATGAGGTGCTGAAGCAGTACCCCGGGGCGCCCAGTTACTGAGGCGCGAGGTGGCTTCCTCCACCCCTCCCTCTGCCCCGGCTCGGCTCACTTGCAAGGCCTCGGCCGTGGGTCCAGAGCTCAGCTCCCACACCAACAAGGTTTTGTCACCCACGATGGGAACCACAAAAGGTACCAACGCCACCATCCTACCTTTACTGCGCGTGCGCGGCTCGGGGCGCCTGTGCACGCGCGCCTCGCACGCGCGCCTCCGCACGCGCGCCTCCGCACGCGCTGTTTATAACGGAAACCTGAGGGGGGGAGCCAGTTTGTTGGGAGTGGGACGAGGGCGGTGCTCGGACCTCTCCCTCACCTCTCCCACTTCGGGCTTGTCTCTGCCTCTAGGTCCCCTTCCACAGGTGGCACTGTCACTATATAATCACGTGGAATCATGCAGCCCTGGGCCTGTGCTGGGGGAGGCAGGAGGTGGGTAGGTTTGGTGCTGGGCTGAGCTGGAGGGAGGCGAGCAGCACACAGCTGACCCGCAGTGGGGTCAGGAGAGGCCAGGGCCTGAGGAGGGCCGTCTTGGGCAATGGCTGCTCTCACACATTCTTCTTTCCCCTGTCTTTCTGGCACCTCCCTGCTAGTTATCCAACGGTTGGGATTTTTTTTTAAAGAAAGAAAACAACCCAATGGGAATTTTCCACCAGCTTGAAATGGTGGAGAACCCCCTACCTTGGTACACAGGGTACACAGCTGTACATGAGTTTGAGAAGTTGGGAGAAAAGTCAGGCCTTGGCTCCACAGTGGAGGGAGGCCCAGTGATCCAAATATTCTGGCAACCCCAATGACCGTACGAGAGGGGCCAGAAGTAGATGGTCCTCTATGGGCAGGAGGTCGAGCATGTTGTAAATAACTGGTACTTGATGAACCAGGAGAGAGAGCACCAGAATAAATTGCTATTTGATTTACTCATCTATGCCCCTTGAGGATGGTATGTTTTCCAGTTCCCAGGGACTGATGATACTGGGGAAACAAGGGAGGGAAGCCCCTCTTCATCCTTCTACTCATCCTCCTTTGCCCACGTTTCCTCTTGTGGAAGTACTGGCTACCATGAGGGATTCTAGTTTCAGCTCTGCTTCTTCTTGCAGGCCCCTGTTATTGGTATATAAATATTCAACTATTTACATTTTAATTCCTTACCACCTGGTTAGACTTGGTTATGAGTTTATACACTTTAATATAAGAAAAAGAAGTATTTTACAAGCAATGCTGAGAAGCCGATATTAGAAAATAAAATTTACCGGTGGCTTGAGGCAGAACAGGGCTCACTCTGTGGCTGTCTCGTGTGCGGTCTCACTTTCCGCACCCGCCTCTTCATCAACCCAATATGCAGCCAGAAGCTTCTCTGCTGGGGCTTTGATGACTTCCCTGGGGTGAGAAGAATAACGCCAAGGCTTTTTACTTTTGAAAGGAACAATGATAGTTCTCATGATTTCCTCATTTTAGATGAGAATTTTAAATTGTCCCCTACCATTTATGGTACATCCTTATAGAAGTACATCTCATCCTCATCAGAAGACTCCCTGTCGTGTAGCTTTTGTGCCATGTTTTCCTTGCGTGTGGCGTTGAGAGGCCTATACATATCCCTAAGCCAAAGTGGCCGCCTTCTCCCGAAAAAGCCCTCCTGGAACACAGAAAGGGAAATATTAATTCAGCATCTCCCCTGCTTTCTCTGGCCACAGTACTATATCCCCTTCAAATTTACCTGACTCTCACTTTCCTCTGAGCTTCTCTTACGCAGCAGAAATCGAAAAAAGCCCCTTGGAGGAAAACACACACAGTTAGTGTTACATGTCATTTTTCATCTCTCTCACAATGTGTTATCTCTGGTCTTATTAGGACTAAATGGGTACCTCAGTCCATAATCACAATGAGCAAAATCACCACAGACCCGGGATCTTGAAAATCATTCCATGCACGCTGGCCTTCCAGAAGTTCTCTGTGTCTGTCCAAAATGCCCCCCCACCCCCGTGCCTCCGGGGAGACCTTTGCATGTGGCTTAGCATGGAGTATAGGCAGGATTTTCAGCCCCGTTCACCTTTCTTGGCCCTTGGCCAAGTGCCCTCGTGCAGTGAAAACACTGCAGAGCGGCGCGGGGCAGAAACACGTTACTCTCTAGATGCGCTTCACACCAGTCCGCTTCGGACTTAGTCGCACATGCAGCATTTGCTGGGGGTGTGGCTGTGGGGAGAAGGTGCTTTTATTTTCCTGGCTGCTCTATCCTATCCTATAAGTTGAATCACACCAAGTAAACACCTGAACCCAACTAGCAAAGTTATCTATAGCTCTCTGACTTTCATACTGCAGGCTGTCACTGAGGTGTCAGTGAATTGTGAAATCAGTTTCAAGGCCATGACCAGCAGGGAAACACGAAATACTCTTTTTGAATACAAATAGAATAGAAAAAAATCAGAGTGCACAATAAGTTTGTTTCAGAAACTACTTATGCCCATATAGTATGTGTATACTGAATTGTGACATAAAACGGAGCTCACAGCCCAAGCACAGTGTGATCAGTAGAGAAGTCCTCAGTGGAAAGGGACCCTCTTCTTTTTGATAATCACTAGCAGTGTGACCATGGGGCAAGATATTTTCCCTTTCTCTTTCTCCATTTCCTTATTATAAAAGGAAGAGACAAACTACTGTCTAAAGTTTCTCCCGGTTAAAGTTCTATGAGGTTTGGATAAAGGGAATAGAGAGTAGGGGCCTGAAAAACAGTAGGGTGAGAAGGGAAGTTTTCTTGCCACTTTACAGAAGGGACTCATCTGTGCTACCTTTCGTCAGCTTTGAGTGAGGTCAGCCCCTAAATCCCCAACCATGTGGCCCTCCCTACCCCAGAGCCTCCTAGAAGGCCTCTGGCCTGGCCTGATGTCTAGGAACCAGGCACCAGGCCAGCAGGAACAGGTGCAACCAAAACCTCTCCCCGTCCACCCTCTTTCCTTAAAGGACTAGTGAAAGCAGATGAATCTGTGCCAGTCCTGTTCTAACTCAGCTTGGGCTGGGGAGCTAATTCTGCTGATAAATAAATTAGGGTAAACCATTAGGGTAATTAAACATTCTTCCTGCCTTTGGTGAGGAAATTGAAATAGGTGAGTTCTAAGTTCTCCTCTAGTTGTAAAATTCTGCTTTAAAAGACCAATATTTACCTTCTGCTTCTTTTCTTATCTTCCCCTTTTGCAATTCGATGAGAATAAGTCTGTTTTGAAAGAAAACATGATCATGATTATCCATTACAACTATTTCCAAATCCTTATTCATTCCCTTTTACTTTAAATCTTATCTACCCAGTGAGATGGTAACTTTTTTAGGGAAAGGAATTCTACCCTGTTTAATAATCCTTTGCCTCTTCCACAGTACCTAACTTAGGGTCTTGCATGCAGCTGGCGATATATTTTATTGACTGTTTTAGATAACGTTCAACAGATCGTTCCTAATAAAAACTCTTAGAAGTAGGAAAAGAAAATAAAAGTATCTAGCAGAAACCTAAGCCTTGTTTTAGAGTCAACAACAAGAGTAGGATGCCCATCATTACTGCTACTATCGATCAATGTGGAGGAGGTCTTAATCAGTACGAAAAGAAAAACGAAGTCTTGGAAAGGAAGAGACAAACACATTTGCATATGAAATGAGGGACCTAAAAAGACCAAAAGAATCAACCGAAATTTTATTCGAAGTAACATGAGTAAGATGGCTACATACAAAATCAAGAGATCAACATATAAGCCTCAATAGCTTTCCCATATAACACAAATAACTCACTAAAAAACAGAAGAAACATCCCGTTCACTATATCAATAAAAATGGATAAAGTACCGAGGAATAAACTTAACCAAAAATTTGTAAGACCTATGTGATGAAAATATTAAAACTTTTCTGAAGGACATTAAGAAGAAGTACTTCATGGCATGAGATACCATCCTCCTAGAATGTTGTAAAGAGGTCAGTTCTCATCAAATTAACCTACAAATTCAATGCAATCCATTTATATCCAAAATAATTTTTAAATAAAACCTGGCCAGCTGACATTTGGTAGAGAATATGTGTAAGAATAGTTATGAAATGTATGAAAAACAAGGTCAAAGAGTAGGACCTTGCCCTACCAGATATAAAATATGTTATAGAGCAACTGGAATTAAGCAGTGTGATATTGGTACTGGTACAGGACAAGATAACTGGATCACAGAATACAGTCCAGATGTAGATAGTATATGAGACCAGGGAAGAAAGAATAAACCATTCAGTGAAAGATTTGAAAACAATTAGATCTTCATGTGGGGGGGGGAAGTTAGATCCCCTGCCTCAACCACACTAAAAAACAAATACAACAAATTCTAGACAGATTACAAAAGTACTTGAAGAAGATATTAGAGATTACTTTTACGTCATGAGGTGACAAAGGCCTGGCTAACAAAAGCCACCCCACATGAGCCATGAGGAGAGGACGGGCAGATATGGTGGCACACTGTCAACACACCTCCTACTCTGCACAGCCCTTGCCCCCTTTTCCCCTGGACTGTTTGTCTTCTTCTTGTTGACTTATAAAACTCTTGGGAGTTCCCTGAGGGTCCAGTGGTTAGGGCTTGGCGCTTTCACTGCTGTGGCCCGAGGTTCAATCCCTGGTCAGGGAACTAAGATCCCGCAAGCTGCACAGCATGGCCAAACCCCGCCACCCCCAAACAAACAAACAAACAAAAAACTCTTTATAGTAAAGAAATACTGGTTTTCATTGAATTTCAGTGTTTCGAATCTTTCCAGTGTTTTTGTCTCTAAGGAGACAAGACAAAAGAGTGGAGTAGGGAGCACAAGCTTTGCAGCCGGGTGAAACTGGCTTCTGCTTTTGGTTTGGCCACTGGGGCCTTACATTGATCTCCTTCATCTATGAAGGAGGGATAGTAATATCATCCTCACAGAACTGTGGGCATTAAATCAGACAATATATGGAAAAGTCTTCATCTTACGCTTGGCATGAATCAGTGCTAAGCTGGTGTCACAGACAAGATGGTGGACTATATCAAAGGCTCTGCTTGTGGCATCAGGCTCTGAAGATTATAAAAGATTATAAAAATACTGCTTTTATTTCCTTCTAATACCTTTATGTGGTCTTTTTTCACATTTATGGAAATATGTTTATTTAAGATGAAAAATGGGGATCTGCTATTCTTTACCCCCCAAATAGTTAGGCAGCTAGTCTATCACCATTTATTCATTTTCCCCCACTGATTGGAATATTAAAACCTGACATTTCAGAAGTCTTAAGAACACATGGGTCTATTGCTGGACTCGATGCTACTTCAAATAAATATTCGGTTGCATGATTCCTCACTGTGGAATTGACATAACGCCTCATCTCTCTTCCGTTGAACACCATTAGTGTCTACCATAGGAAGAACACTGCATGGCCCCTGTCCTCGAAGAGCTTATCATATAAGTGGGGAGAGGAAATAACGGTTAGGACTCCTCGCTTTCGCTGCCTAGGGTACAAGTTCAATCCCTACTTGGGGAATTAAGATCCCGCAGGCCAAAACAAAACAAAACAAAACAAAACAACACAAATGCAAGGTTAAACTCTAGAGAAGTTAGAAACAATAAAAAGGGGACTTTACAGAAATTCTAAAAAAGCAAAAGGCCACATGCCACCTGGAGATGTAGAGGGGACAGTCTGGGCAATGGCCAATGACTAGCAAGCTGACCCCATGCTAGTCCCCAGCCTCCTAGGCTCAGAAATCATACTCTTCCTCACCAAGAGACAACTCGCGTCTTCCTGTTGTGGCAGTCTCACTTTATCAATAGCACAGGATTGATCAAAAATCAGAATGCCAAATTATTACTTGACAATGAGAAATACATCTGTTCTACACACAGGGCATCCGTGTCTACACAATCAGAGAATTACCTTCTGTGGAGACAGGCCTCCGTGGCACACTAAAGCACAATCACACAATCGAAGGCTACTTGGTGACAACAGAATTAGAAAAGGAATCAGTTACTGCTGAACTGAATGTATAAGCATTTCCAGAACTCTAATGAAAAACTGATGAACTCATAAAAGTGCTAACAAAAGATCAAGATGAAAAAAAAAATTTAATTACATGGGACTGAGTGAACTGATGAGGATGAGTATAATTTTTGTGACTTTCTGTCTGAATTAAAAAAAAAAAAATCCAACAAGGACTCAGAGGCAAAGAATATACAAATCAATTTTCACTGCAAAGTAAAGGAGCTGTTACAGTGGAGGATTACTGGACTGAATGTCAATATTATGACATAGTATGAGTGTGTTTCATGTTTGGTAATTGCAATCATTGTTGCTTTTGTTGTGGTCATCCATATACAATGCTTGGTGTCAGTCTATTTATCTCTTGTAAAAATAAAATACAGTGTGTGTGTGTGAAAAAAAAAAAAAAAAAAGAAAAGGAATCAGCTGAATCCAGAAGTTAATGGGAAAGCCTGAGGCAGCTGGATCCATCCATCTCCTCAACAGGCACAGCCTGGCTAGTGGGCCTGACTCTTCAGTTCTGCTGCCTAAGGTGCCATCTCTACTCTCGGGCAATGTGAGGATGGGCGCTGCCCATGTTGGTCTCTCCTCACCTTTCCTATGCTTTCACTACTGACCAACCCTCCTGCAGATAGACACATTTCTCTTTAGAAGTTAGTACATCATGTCAGGTTTTATTCAAGTCTGATAGGCCAGGAAGCCACTGGTCCTTACACATCTCTGCTCAGCGCCATGATGTGCTAACCCTGCTGTTTCTCTCTTGGGGGGCTGCCTTTTAAAAAACTGCTTCCCACTTTTGTGAGCTCTGAGGGGAGGGGACTGCTTTGCTATGGCCCCTAAGAAATGGTGACAAACCTCACAGGACTAGGATCAGGAGGGCTGGAGTATGCAGGGAAGGCTTTATGAAGAAAGATACCTGAACTTGAGCTGGCTTTTGAGAGGTTCATAGGACTTCCACAGGCAAAGCAACATCAGGGAATCTTAGATGGGCAAAGGCACAGACAACAGCAGGCACGGACGTGGTGTAACCAGCGTATAGGGAGGAGCTGCTCTGGCTGCAATGGAGGGCTGCCATAGCAAGAGAAAAGGTAAATAAAGCAGGTGGGACTGGTAGGGTAGAATCAAGATTGCCAGCTTATTAAAGTCACTCTTTTAATGTTAGCCACTGCCTGTTGGGAAAAGTAATAAACCATTATGTAACTGAACAGAAGATAAACAGGCTAGCTCCAGGAATAGGCTACTATAAATATGACATGCTTTAGGGTAGCCTGCTGCAGGATTTTACTTGCAGTGTTTTAATGGAACCTACCTACACAATTCCTAATACACTGGAGAAGGAAGCTCCTAAGTAAGTCTAAGGATTTGACGAGATCACACTTTGATCTTTTAGGCATGTCCTTTTAGCCCTCCCAGGGTGACTGATAGCTCCATGAGTATGGAGATCGTATGTCTCTCATCACTTCAGCCAACAAGGAAAGAAATAAACAGTAGAATGAGAGTGACTGGCGAGTACATCAAAGCAGCATAGTTTTTGAGTTGAAGAAATTTTACTATCATGTCAACTCTGACCTTCTTATAAACTTAACTTGTCAAAATAGTCCAATGGCTTCTTATCATGCATCCAATTCCATAGAGATCTCCTGGGAGTGGAGTTCCTTTCAAAATCCTGTGGGGACTTCCCTGGTGGTGCAGTGGTTAAGAATCCGCCTGCCAGTGCAGGGGAAACGGGTTCGATCCCTGGTCTGGGAAGGTCCCACATGCTGCGGAGCAACTAAGTCCGTGCACCACAACTCCTGAGCCCGCGTGCCTAGAGCCCGTACTCCACAACAAGAGAAGCCACCGCAATGAGAAGCCCGCGCACCGCAATGAAGACATAATGTAGCCAAAAGAAAAAAAAAGAAAAAAAGAAAAAAAAATCCTGGGAATATACTTTTCAGTAAAAGAACAAAGTGTATCTCAGTCCTCATGACTAAAGAGAAGAATCAAGTAGTAGTAGGTGGAAAGGTGGCTTTGATTCTCAGTTTGTGGGTTCTGAATCTGAATGAATTATTGTCCTTACCTCAATGAGACAGAGAAGTGTAACCAAAATCGTCACTACTACAGTTACAGATATTGCCAAGATGAGTTTGTTGTTATAGCCATATCCTGGAACTTCTTTTGTGAGCTAAAAAAATAAATAACAATTTTTTACAAACAAGGAGATAGAAGGGATGAACGCTAACTATTCTTAAACCTATTCTAAACAATAGCTAACTATTCTTAAACTACTATAAAACCCAATCCTTTCAGGCGAGTAGCTTCTATAAGAACAAGCCAAATTTAATGTTATTAATCTTATCATTAGCATTTTCTTCTACAATTTATTTATCTACAATTTATCTTGCGTTATGTCCTTTTCTCGTCTACCCTAGGAATAGTGGCACACTCTCTCAATGAGCAAAGTGGGAGATCACTGTCTTAGCCAGTGCCATGGCTGAAGATAAGATACAGACTAGGAGCCCGTGGTATTCCTGCTTGGGCACGTCCGTGGCATGTCCTAAACTGAGTAAAAGTCCAGGTCCCATGTTTCAGGGGTTCTCCTCACCTCACTTGACTCCTGCTCTTTCTGCTCACTCTGGCCTTCTGTGCTCTCACTGATATAGTTGTCACTTTTCCACTGGCCCGTATCCCATTCCGCTTTGGACACCTTTACTTCCTGCTGCTTGCTGAGAAGCTTCATCAGGAGGCCTGTTCTAGAGATGAGGTTGGCACAGGCCAGCTGCACGTGGGTGTCCGAGCAGTCTATTATCAAAGTCTGGATAACATGAGAAATGAGCCTTCGCACGTCATTGTTGGGGATGAGGGACCGTAGCTGCTGGTTTAGCTGAGTTTCAACTTGATCACCCGGGGATGTGAGCCCTGGGAAAGTGAAGCCTGTGGGCTTAGAGGATAATTCAGTGCCCGTGTTGTGGTGCTCCCACTGTGTTTCGTTGGTGTGTTGAACAGGTGGCATACTGTTGTCTGCAGCAACAGCAGAATGTGCAGTGGAGACATCCTTATGGGTAGTGTTTTCAGGGCCGGTTCCTCCGGGAAGAGTAGAGTTTCCTGAAGAAATAACTTCTTCAGAAACATTTTGTGCAGTATTGTTTTCTGAAGTAGTGTTTTCTGTAGAAGGGTCTGAAAGAGAAAATAATTCTGGAAAAGGATTTTCCTGAGAAGTCACTTCTCTTGAAGGTGAAACAGCTTCTCGCGCAGGGGAATTTATGAGACTCCTCACTACAGAGAACGGAGGGCTTGCAAGCATCATTCTATTGAGTGAACTTTTCTTTCTGAACTTTCGACTCCTTTTGCCTTTGGGTTTTCTCTGGACCCGATGAGTCCTAATTTTATGGAAGATGTATTTTTTCCCAGAATGTGAGATTAGTTCAAAATCTTTAATATTTCTAACTCTAGCCTTTGCATCCTCTAAAACAACTATAGTGTTGGATAAGTCTTTTGATTTGCTTTTAACCTCAGATGGGGATTTTGGAGGGATGGAGGCAGAAGGCCTGACCTTGAAGTACTGTTTCAGGGTAGAGGAGCCTGCTGCCTTGTGTTCTTTTATGAATGAAGACTCCGCATTGGAGGACTTTCCCACCAGCTTCCTGGGCCTCTGCACCATGAGAAGCTGTTTCAGCTTTCCTGGGGATGGCCTCCTGAGCCTTCTTTCTTCGGCAGTGCTCGCCACAGATGGCTGGGCATTCTGTTTCCTCCTGACGCTCTCATCTCCCACTGCTTGGAGGTGCATTTTCTGTAGGCCCCTTGGGCCCTTGAGGACCCTGTTCACTCTCAGCAGCTTTTCCTCGGTACTCTCAGTCTTTGCTGGGCTGTCTTTCTGTGGTTGGGGAGTTTCCAATTTCTTTAGAAAGAGGTAGCGTTTAAACATGGCACTTAAAAGGTTGGAACGTGTACGCGTGGCAGGTTTTTCTTCCTTTTTAACCTCATCAAATTTTTCTTGCGTTTCTGCATCTAACACATTTTCCAGAAAATGGAGTTTCCTCAATTTATTTTTATTAGCTGAATTCTTGTGTACAGGCTTAACAGAAGGGCTCCTTGTATTGTTTTTCAAAAGGCCCAGGAGCATATCTCCATCTTGTGTATTTGAAAAAAGAAGTTGAAGGAATGGTAATAATGTTGATTCCACATCTCCTAGATTTCCCTCTGAGATGTAAGGCAGTATGTAACTTCGTGCACTGATAATATCACTTTTATTATTAAAGTCCAGCTGCTCATTCATGAAGCCTGACAAGCTGACAGCACTTTTATCTGAGGATGCCCTCTCTGACTCAATAATCAGCTCGGTGCTGTTGTTCTTCTTCCGGGCTTGTAACACCTTCATCAACGATCCTTCTGCATTCCCAAGAGATGTTTCTTCGTCTGTCAAAAAAGAAGAGACTGTTTTTGATCATTGAAGACTGATGGGACAGATTTTTGTCAGTCCACAGCCAAATGAATTAGGAATCAGTCAACGTTTGAGTGCCACTTAGGAGAAAAAGAAGCCCACACTTAAGCCTATGACTGGCAACAACAAAATGTGAAAAAGATATCTCTTGAAAAAGTGGCTATCTACTCAGAAAATTCTGTAGTGTGAAATATAGTAACTATATTCAGGGTTACTCCACTGGTTCCCAGGGGCCAGTACTCAAGAAAAGCCAAGGCTGGAAGACAAATACTCCCCTACTCAGCTGGGCTCTCCGCAGATCTACTGTGACTCCTCACATTCACATACCCCATCCTGTCCTGCCTCAGAGGCAGAGGAGTGTGAGGCTTCCTCTCTCCACCTCTTCAGTGTGCTTGCGTTCTTGCTAGTGTCACAGATGACCATGACAACAACCGCCGCTAACAGGTCGTCATCTGGACATGTCCTTCTCCACCCACCCACCGAATCCTTTGCTCAGTCCCTGCTTCCATATATCCCAGCCCCCGTAACAGAAGGCTCTATACAGAAAAAAACACTATATCCACCTTGGCTCTTTGCTAAAATTTGGGCAGTGATCTGGGCTATAAGTTAAGAGATTTGCCAGACTGTATGCCAATGTGGAACGTTCAACAAATCAGTGGAATGATACTTGAGGTCGTAAAATGCAGAAGGGAAAAAGCAACTTCTGTCAGATGGCTACTTTGCTTTCATTTCATTTTCCTTCTAATATTTCCAGCTTTACTTGGGGAACCATCCAAAGCTTCTGACTGTGTGAAGGTAATGTGTACCATTGTGTAGCTGGGCTTCTCTTCCAAAAGGATTAAAAGTATTTTTGGTGAGGGTCAAGGAGGAGGGAAGGGTCATGAGAAAGGAGGAGCATGGGCTTGCAGAGAGCCCCAAACTGGGGACAGGAGATCGAGGCACTAGGGTCATAGCACTTACACCTCTGATCTTGTTTTTCCTCACCTGTAAAAGGAGATTAAAAATGCCTTTACTGCCCACTTCTGGGGGAGAAGGGAGTAATATAATTAGTAAAAAAAATTGTTTGGGGGAGTTCCCTGGTGGTCTAGTGGTTAGGACCCGGCACTTTCCCTGCTGTGGCCCGGCTTCAATCCCTGCTTGGGGAACTAAGATCCCACAAGCTGTGTGGCACGGCCAAAAAAAAAAATAAAATTGTGTTGAAAAATCAGCAATATTGTCTTTATACAAGTAGCAAAGTGTTATTATTTATGAGGTGCTCTCGATCACTGAAAGAGACCTGTATTCAAGCTACCTGGGCATGATAGCACATTTTGGAAGTCATCAAGTTAGTGCCAATAAATCTAATATATAGAAAAATAGTTGAAAGCCCCTGAGTGTTTTGTGGATAGAAAAGCTTGAGATTCAGAGCAAGTTCAGAGCTGGACAGTCTAAGAATAAACTAGCTCTCCCAGCCATTAGAAGGGCTAGGTAGCAGCTTCTGGTTATGGAACCAGAAACTCTCAGGCTCCAAATAGGACATAAAACAGCATCTCTTGTACTCTGTATAAAATTGCAGAAACAAACAAAATAAACAAAAATATATTTATATCTGTCCTGTAAGACCTGAAGTGCTGAAGTATGAAGAATACATCACCTATATAGTATTCTTTCCCAAAATGTTTACTTTGAATCTAATGAGGAAACAGACAAATCCAGATTGTGGGGCAACTTACAAGACAACTGGCTCAGACTCTTCAAAAATGCCAATGTCATAAAAGACCAAAAAAAAAAAAAAGGAGGGAAATATTCTAGATTAAAGGAAACAAAGACACGACATGCAATGCCTAATCTTTAATTGGACCCTGTATCAAAACAAAACAGACTTAAAGAATGTTATTGGCTTCTGGCCAAGATGAAGTAACAAGGTCCAATTTAACCTCCCACCTGAAACAATGAAAATATCAGAACATATGAAACAACAGTTTTCAAGAAACTGGACCTCACACAATAAAGTTCATTGATCCCCAGGAGATGGGAAATAAATGAAGTGATCCCTATAATTGCCCTAACTTACTTCTCTGAGAGAGTTTTCAGGCCATGGTACAGGGAAGAGAAGTCCAGGCAGAGACTGGTGGACTCCCTGACTGAGGAAACGGAGCTAAGAGTCTGGGAAAACCAAGGTAACTAGAGTTCACAAAGCAGAGTATCAGAGAGAAAAGAAGTGCACAGACAAAGAACTCTGGAGATATGCAGAGGGATCTCTTGAGAATTCAACAAAGTATTGGTCAGTACATTTGTGTGAGGAATTCCTTGATGCCAGGAAAAGAACCACATGAAAGGATTAATAATAAGAATAACTGGATATCACACAGGGTTGTAGGAATAGTACCTGTTCCTACAAGTCAGACTGGAAAACCTCATGATACTCAGAAAGGACTTGTCTCAGTAGGTGCAAATAACGAGCTCCAGACTAAAGGCTACTTGGACTCCTACCCAACGAATCTTAAAAGCTAGACCTAAAAGGATAAAATTGTTCTGAGTAACTTAATTTCACCCAAAACAAAGCCCAAGCATTTTACAGGAATACAAATATATATAGGACACAATAAACTAAAACTCACAATATCTGGGATCATATGAAAAATTGCCAAGCATGCAAAGAAGTAGGAAAATGTGACCCATACTGAGGAGAAAAGGCAATCAATCAAAACTAACCCATCATCTATACAGATGTTAGAATTGGCAGAAAAGAACATTTAAAAAGTTATTATACATGAAGAAAAGTTATTATAACTGTATTTCATATGTTAAAAAACCCAGACTAAACCCTGAAAATGTTAAGTACAGGCATGGAAAATGTAAAACAGACCCAAATTGAGCTTCTAGAGGTTAAAAACAATGTCTAAATGAAAAAGACATTGAACGAGATTAATGGCAGATTAGACACTGCAGAAGAAAGGGTCAGTGAACATTAAGGCATAGTAATAGAAACGATCCAAAACGAAACAAAAAGAGTAACAAAACAAAACAACAACGAAAATGAATAGAGCATCAGTGAGTCGTGCAACAACTTCAAGTGGCCTAATACATGTGTACCTAGAGTCCATGAAGGAGAGGAGAAAAATAAAAATTTGAAGAAATAATAGCCAAAATTTTCCCAAAATGGTAAACACTATAAACTCACAAAGTCAAGAAGATCAATGAACTTTAAGCATAAGAAACATGGACAAAACTACACCAAGGCACAAAAAATAGTCAAACTGCTCAAAACCAGCAATAAAGAGAAAAATTTAAAAGCAGACAGAGGAAAAAACTATACACTACATACAGAGGAACAAAGATAACAATGACAGCAGAATTCTTGTTGGAAACAATGTAAACGAGAACTCAGTGGAATAACACCTTTAAAGTAGTGAATTGAATTCTATCAAGCTAGAATTCTATACCCAGATCTGTCAAAACAAAAGCAAAATAAGACTATCTCAGACATACAAAAGCTGAAAGAATTCATTACTAGCAGACTTTCACTATAAGAAATGTTAAAAGAAGTATTTTTAAGCAGAAGCAAAATGACACCAGATTGGAATATGGATCTACACAAAAGATTAAGAATACAGGAATTGGGACTTCCCTGGTGGTTCAGTGGTTAAGAATCTGCCTGCCAATGCAGGGGACACAGGTTCGATCCCTGGTCCAGGAAGATCCCACATGCCGCGGAGCAACTAAGCCCGTACGCCACAGCTACTGAGCCTGCACTCTAGAGCCTGTGTGCCCCAACTACTGAAGCCCACGCACCTAGCGCCTGTGCTCTGCAACGAGAGAAGCCATCCAATGAGAAGCCGGTGCAGCGCAACAAAGAGTAGCACCTGCTCGCCACAACTAGAGAAAGCCCACGCGAAGCAACAAAGACCCAACGCAGCAAAAAATTGAGCTCTTAATACCTAGAGGTGGAACTAGTATTACAAATGATTGGTTACCTTAAGCCTGATGTAGACCTACGTGTTTACTCTTACTTTTTTGTCAAGAAGGCAGAACCAAGGCCTGATTCTGATTCCAATCCAGCACTGGAACTTCCTCTGGGAGCTTTTGATGTTGGGTTTGCTTGTTATTCCGATCCTGCTGTGGAACAGCAAACTGATCTGGCCCTGTAGGCAGCTCTCCAACCAAATCCGTGTCCGGGTATGGAACCTCAGTCTCAGTCAACTCCTGATGAGGCGGTGCCAACATCTGGACTGGAGATGAGGACGTCAAATAATTAAAGCCCCCAGCTTCTGCCAGGGGTGTAAGGGCATGGGGCAATTTGGGAGGGGGGTCTGAGGCGTATGAAGACCAAGCCTCGGTCAGCCGCGCGAGGTTGGGTGTCACCTGGATGGGGTCCAGGGCCCACTCCGGAGGCTGAACTGCCAGGACTACTAGCCACAGTTGTTGCCACATGACGAAGAGCCGTGGCAACCAAAGGCGCAGCTGGGACATAACACGCGGCGGCTCCCAGGCGCAGTGACCCAGGCCACTGAGGAGCTGGAGCCACATCCTGCGTCCGAGCTGAACTGCTATGCCAGCGCCGACGCGAGGGCTCACGTCAGCAACCGCGCGCCCCTCCCCTGCCTAACGTCCCACCCGTTATTTATGATGTGTTTAGTTCCGCCACCACCATTATTAGGTTCGTGCGGAGATCCAATGCGCGCCACCAGAGTGGGCCTTTTTCCCAGAGTCCCCAGGGCGCAAGCCGTTTTTCCCCTTGCAAAAGCGATAATTACCTCCTGCCGGGCCCTCTTCCCAAGCCCTCCCTGCCCTCCCTGGCCCCAAACAAGGAGGCGGGATTTGGGCTGCAGACCCGAGTGGCCCCAAACTCCAGCGGCCCAGGGGTGGCGGGGGGTTGGGAAGGATGCAGAGCTTCCCAAGGAAACCACAGGACCTGGCATTCTGGGAAATTCAAAAGTGCTAGTCCAGTTCTGGCAATGTGAACCCTTCCTCCTCAAAGCTCAAGTCTGAGAGGCATTCTTCCCCCCTTTGGCCACACGGCTGACAAGAAAAGTAGCTGACCTGCAAAATGAGCACCAGTTAGGGTGGCGGGAGGGGAACACACCTTACAGTTATTCTAAAATGTTGCCATTTCCTCCAAACTCTCAGTATTCACGTCTCATTATTAATTCACCACTCTATTATTAGCCGTTACCACTGAATCAGTGATGACTCCAGAACTTCTGTAGGAGGGCTTTGGGGCAGGTGAGCAATTCATTCTGGGAAAGAGAGTCTAAAACCAAGTGAACGGCCCTTTACATTAGCATGGGAAAACTTCCCCCATCCCACCTTGTCTCAACAGAGCCATTAATCTAGAAAAAACTACAGTGTCACTTTTCAGAGGTCTACCCTGTGTGCACACGCGGAGAAGACACTTAGAATGTTAAAGTCAGCATGTTAAGTAATTTTCTTGAAATACTCTAACTAGCACCCAGTTTACTTTCTTCACAGTCCTTTTCATAATCTATTTAATTTTAGTCCTTTTTAATTGTCTGGTACACCTTTAACACCTAAACCCCAAGACAGAAGGAGCTTCATCTTATTTCCAGTGCCTAGCACATAATGGTTTCTAAATGGAACTGATTCCAAGATTGGCCTCATTTAGGAATGGATCTGTGGTTATAATCAGGTTTCCGAAATCTTTAGTATCAATACGGAATCCTTTCCTCTCACATTTCACAGGAAGTTAGACTTCTTAAAGCCCAAACATGGATATGTTTGAAGTTTCCTTGACTGATTTAAATTGAATTAAATTAATTATTTTGTACAGGAAAAACTTTCAAAATTTTTACATTTTTCAGAACATAACCACCTTTTCTTTCTCTACTTTCTTCCCTTCAAAACAAACTTTGCAACATTGGGGTGAGTTAAGTAATCAGAAATCTAGCCCCAAATTAAGCTCTCAATGACATGAAACACATTTTTTGCTCCTTTTTAATAAAAATCCTATATGCAGTACATTAATGTTTTCTTTTAGCAATTACATTGACAACTTAATCCCTAATTCGAGGCATCCATATAATTGATTTACAGAAAGGTTCTTCTGCAAAACATTTAACACAAGATATATATGAGATGCTGAGATCTGGGTAATATACCTTACTTGAAAGGCATGAATAGTTTTTAAACACTGTAGCATAATCACACTTAAGGCCATAGTTACTTTGTTCCCAAAGCCCTGCAATTCTATTTGAGGGGAGTTCTAAAAGGCCTGTGTCTTCTCCTGTGTCCACAACTGTAGACGTACACTGATGGCCCTCAATCCTGCTCTCCAAACTTCAAATAAGGGGCCAGAGACAAGGCTCGGGACTTGGAGAAGTCCTAGAAATTCCCTGCCTCAAAAGCAGTTTCAGAGTTTCACATTTTCCGAAGGATGACAGAGCTGAGTAGACATGCCAAAGTCTTCCAAATCCTGCTGGTTGTTTTGAATTACGGCTACACTGGCTGTGTACCCCTTGAGTTTTTATCTCCACATACTTGAATTAAACCCTGTAGTTCCTCTTCGGTTCTAGCATCATCTGTGACCTCGTCACAGGGTCTATATGCCACAGCTATTTTACCACCTTCTGAAATAAAGTTAACAAGGATCAATTCAGAAGTTTTCTTGTTCTAAAACTTCCTGTATACAATGGTAGCACCCGATAATTAGACATTCTTTTGATTTCTAAAAGCAGAAAATAAGAGCATTTTCCTAGAAGTTCCCTCATCTGACACTTCAGTTTTTATCATAATTATTTGTGAAAAAATATATAAGAAGTGTCAACTTTGGTTCAAAAACCTTTCTGATCTTAGAAATAAGAACTAAGGAATAATGACAAAGGAATGAAAAGCTGTGGAAACAAAAATGTTCAATCACAATACAAGTAAATAGGAAGGCATTAGGTGGGGGTCAAAGTGAGTTCAAACCCGGGATAGATACCACTGGACTATAATAGATACTTCATATTAGAAGCAAGGCAAGTGCCTACTCCTTGGGACCAAAATTCTACCAGATACAATGAACAAAGCTTTGGAGACACAGACAGACAGAGAGAGCATTTGAACACTCTACTGGCAGAAACTGGCCCATGTGCCTTTTGGACAATACAGCTTTCCTCAAGGCAAGCTAGAGCCACCAGGCTTTTTGGTCCAAGGAGTTTTGAGTACATATAAGGAATACCTTTGCATATTAGGGACAAACAACCCAGACATTTAGTTTGGTTCTTAAAGGTTGTTACCCAGAGTTGACAGCTGATGGAGATTCTGCCTGATGACCAGGGAAGTCAAACTTCACTGGAAGGACTGCCCAGCCTGGAAGGCCAAGACCAATCCAGGGTCAACTCTTACAAGCAAATAAGGTCTCTGACAACTTAGCTAGGGTTTCTCAGTCTCTACGCCTGCAGGGCTGTGAAGCAGGGGAGCAATTCTGTTCCGGGAATCTACTAATCATAGAGTTTCCTTTGGGCACAGCCTGTCACATTCTCACCGCTGTATAACTCGATAGGGAACACAATCAACGCTATTCAGTAGCATGACCACTTTCAAGGCTCACAAAAACGTAGCCGATTATTATATAAGAATCTTATTCACCCAATATATCAGAAATGAAAACTGAAATTAAGTTGATTCCAAAAACATAATCTAATAAACTCTTCAACAAGAAAACAACAACGATAATAATAATAGTCAATATATTTTGTCTGCTTACTATGTTTCAGGCATAGTTCTAAGCTTTTTACATTCATCATCTCATTTACTCTTACAATATCCCCCATTAGGTGATGAGCTGAATTACTAACCCTATTTGCAGATAAAGAAATTGCAGCTTAGAGATATTAAATACCTTCAAATGTCTCCGGCTAGAAAAACCTAAAATTGCAACAACAACAACAACAACTAAATCTAAGAGACAAAGCTAGGACTCAAACACAGGTGTCCAAGGCTTATAATCACTGCACTATTCTGTATGATAAGCAAGCAATTGAGGAAGAACGGGACCAAACACTTTCTGTATGAACTGAGGCAAGTCATTCTACATCTCAACCCTGGGGACAATAATAGTTGCTGTCGTTTTTCTCATAAATGCCACAAAGAACAAATTTAAGACTGCTGCTGTGAAAGCATCTGGTGAATGAAAGAATATGTAATGTTTTAGATAACCATTACTTTCATCCAATTAACTTTTCAGATAAGTTTCTTTGCTCACTGAAACTGAAGCACTTCAAGAACAGTCAAAAAGGTCTTACCTAAAACCACAATCAGCAGTTTCTGGAATGCATCTGTCATAGTCTTCTGAATAGCAAGCTTCTGGGTTACCTTCCTTTTCATAAGGAATGATAATGACCCTAAATCCAACCAAAACAGATGAATTTAAAATGCCTATCATCTGAATAACTGATTTCTAGGTTATATGTTTAAAACTAAAAAAGCATCTGTGATTCTTAGCTCACTACCTTAGTGATTAAGGGCAGGCACAACACTGGGGTACAGCTGAATGTCTCTGTTGTAGGTATACCCTGGCATGGCACAGTTTCACTGCTCAGATCTATTCTGGAAGTTCCTAAAATACTAACTAGACGGGAAATGCAAACCAAGGACGTGGCACAAATCTCATATGACTCACAGATTTCAAATGGACAAGCTGAGGCTACACTGCTACAGACCCTGCTCTCCTGTGCGTAAAGGGCTGGATTCATACAGGGAGATAGATTTGGTGGTAGTGCAGATGATCTGGCCTCTCCTCAACCATCACCCACTCAGGTGGATGGTGGAGCCTCCTCTACTCCATTCGCTAACAGCCCTGCCTCTGACTTAAAACCCTAAGCCCAAGTGCCATGGATTGTAGGAAAAAACTCAGTACCAATCGGAATCCCCTTTCTAGGGATCTACATTTACTTTTTCCGCTCAGGCCCTTCTATAGGAGGCAAAGGACTGAACATTTACACAAGAGTTTATTTCAATCTTTAGACAATGATTTTGTTGGGATAACTGAAGGCCAGAAGACATCTGTATTTGAAGGACTATTTTAGCACAAAACAAATTATTAACCAAAAACAAAAACTAACTAATTTTCCCTCCTCCTAAGCTTCTTGGCAGGCAGTCAGTTCTAAAATTCTAAAGTTTAAGGTGCTGTCAGGTATCGCCTAAGATAAAAACCTATATTGTCAGGCAGAAAAATTCTGCCCAGGGCTTTAGTTGCTTAGAAAAGGTGATGATGTATCTGAAAAGTTGAGTTTCAGAAAGAAAGGAAAAAAGAGCAATCCCACTCCCTCACCTCCCCACACACACACATACTGGAAAACAGACCTTCCTCCAACTTATCCAAAGGTTCCTTCCTCAGCCATGCCAACTCCAGGACTCCTGCACTCGTGGGAGGGCAACACCACCTCTGAAACACAGAAGAACTTCAGGCTATTGCTTCTGAAGTGGTGTCACAATATCTTCATTTTCCCTTTCTTCAAGGTTAGAAAGATCCTGAAGCTGTTAGGATTTTGAATGAAAGGCTAGACTTCCAAATATTCTGTTGTTAGAAATTAAAACTAAACTCCAGCAATCCCCGGTAATAGTTGAGGTATGCTATAGCCTCAAAATCAAGTGAGACTTGCAAATGAATGACTAGATATGGACAACTCTTTTTTATTATATACCATACAAATACTGGAGAAAATTATGGACACCACCATCCAAGTCATTGAGATTATCACTAATTCTAGGTGGCAGGCCAATACTCAGATACTTCCGTGTGGAAGCCTCCCACATCTCCTCCCCATAGCCCTGTTCCATTCTTCTCTCTAAAGTCTAGGAGTTCAATGTTGAAAGGAGTCTGGTTAGTCAAAGAAAATCTAGAGTTTACCTTGATGATGCTTTTTGACCACCCATTGAAACCAAAGTAGTAATTTGCCAATTCTTGGCATCTGGAGCTGTTTGGGGCAAGCGTAGTATCTTGAACCGCCTTATGTCTGCTGCCGAGACGAACCTGAAGACATAAAAGACCTAAAAATATCACAACCCTACATAGAGACTTATTTTGGATATACCTGAGATTTATCAATACCAATTTCATGGAGTGGTTGCGAAGATTAAGTAGGACATTTTAAGCAATGAACTCACAGTGAGCCCTAAATAAATGTTATTTATTATTTTTAAGTCAGTACTTTTCTGCATCATTTCCAGGGCCCCTGATTAACCGGAAGGTTCCCTGACCTCTGGTGGTGAAAGTGATGATGAAAGCAAGCAAGGAAGCCCAGCAGAAGCCTGTTATGGGGCTGGGGGTAAGCAAAGGAAGTGAACTGTTTTAGTCGTCTCATCCTGTAGCTCCTGCTTGAGAATATGACCTGAAGAGGAGATAAGATGGACCTGCCACTGAATTAGGACCTTAATCTGTAGCACCCCCTCCCCAAGTTACTAACCCCTGTTAGAAGAGGGAATACGTATACCTCGATGAATGTAAATAAAGCAACCAAAAGAATTAGAGGTTCATCTGCATTAACAAGCTTCTTTGAGAGTGCAAATATTTCCAGTCTTAACTCTCTAAATAACTTACATATTACTGTGGAGTTTTTACATCACTAGTTCTTTCTTAAATGTCTATTTCCATTTTGAACAGGGTGCAGTATGTAAATATAGTCATAAACATTCAAATAATACAAATAAAGTCAAAGCATTGTTAATTCTTTATTGATGTGTTTGTGCATCTTCCTCTGTCACTAGTTTATGAGCTCCTTAAGTGCTTGAAGGAACCATATATTATTCTTTCCTTGTTACCAGAAACAAGCATACATCTTGGCACATAATAGAGGAGGGATGGTCTGTTGACTGAGTGAATGAATGAGTACATAAGAAAATGAAATTACTTTCTCCAACTGAAGCTGCCTGCTGGGAAGGAGAAATGGAGACTAATTTTTAAATGCTGAGTGTCGCAACGTTTAAAACAGGGAGGCTAGGCCCTGTATGGTGAGTCATAATGGAGCTGTCCTGGACAATTAGGAAGCTTCAGAAGGGCTCTGAGCCCCTGGGTAGTAGAGACAGTTGACATCTGGGATAACCTTGCCACAGTTCTTGCTGGCAAACATTTCCCTTCGTGCTACTGAGAAAAACTCAGATACATTAGGCCTTTCCTTCATTTTATTTGAAGATGTTATTCTCTTGTCTGTATTTATAAAAAATACAGGGGAAAAAAGATAAGAAGTATATATACCTGCTAATGAATAAAAGAAGACATAATTGGAACTTCCCTGCTGGTGCAGTGGTTAAGACTCCGTGCTCCCAATGCAGGGGGCCCGGGTTCGATCCCTGGTCAGGGAACTAGGTCTCACGTGCATGCTGCAACTAAGAGTTTGCACGCCACAGTTAAGGAGCCTGCGAGTCACAACTAAAGGAGCCTGCCTGCTGCAACTGGGGAGCCCACGTGCCGCAACTGGGGAGCCCTTGAGCCGCAACTAAGGAGCCCGCCTGCTGCAACTAAGACCCGGTGCAACCAAATAAATAAATAAATAAAATTTAAAGAGAACGCATAATTAAAGTAGGTAACAATTTCGGGGGTGTGGGTAGTAAACTAAGGCTCTGCATTAAATAAAGAAATCGAATACGAATGCCCTTTCCTCTCAACTCTATAGTGACTTGTAGAACATTTTCCTCATTACTCTATCAGTGACGGGCTTTATGCTGTGACAATCTCAGAACCTAAGCTTATGGAATGGTCTTAATGTCCAATATAAGAAAAGAACTCATTACTCACAACTGATACCAAGTAACTGTTTCATAATCTTTCCAGGACCATCCGTAATATCTGAGGGGTTATGTGAAATGGTCGCAGGGTCCGCAAATTAAAGAATGTCTGACACGAAATCATTTCAATCCCAGGGAGTACAGCCGGGATTGAAGAGGGTGTTAAACAGGGTACAGAAGTGGGAGGTGGTGTACCTGGAGTCACATCTGAGGAGAGTTCTCAGATTCAATAAAGGTGAAATCAGTGAGTAAAGAAATAGGGGTGAGAATAGGCAGCAAGGTCAGTAGGAAGTAGCCAGAGCAAGAAGCCAATCAGAGAAGACACACAACTATAAAGTGAAAGGTCTGGGAAATCGAAGCCTCACTCACTTATTCAGAGGCATTGAAAAGGTCCTTGAAAAAGGAATGGTGGCTGAATGGAGGCACATAATGAAATGTTAATTCTGGGGAAGTAAAATTGGATGGCATGTTAATATGGAATAAGGTTTCTACAATGCATTAAAGAATATTTTAACCATCTTCTGGAAGCTGAAGGGAGTTCTGAATAGGCAATTTGAGAGTGATGATGATGATGAAGCCTCCTTTATGTTACATCTGACAAAAGTTTGTCAAGCTCGGGACTTCCCTGGTGGGACAGTGGTTAGGAGTCCGCCTGCCAATGCAGGGGACACGGGTTCGATCCCTGGTCCGGGAAGATCCCACATGCCGCAGAGCAACTAAGCCCGTGTGCCACAACTACTGAGCCTGTGCTCTAGAGCCCGTGAGCCACAACTACTGAAGCCCGCGTGCCTAGAACCCGTGCTCCGCAACAAGAGAAGCCATCGCGATGAGAAGCCCACGCACCGCAACGAAGAGCAACCCCCGCTCGCCGCAACTAGACAAAGCCGGCGCGCAGCAACAAGACCCAACGCAGCCAAAAATAAATAAATTAATTAATTAATTAATTTAAAAAACAATTTGTCAACCTCACACATTTAAAATCCACATAAAAGTAACTATAAGGAAGACTCTTGTGAAGATTTCTTAAATTAAGGGGCAGCATAAAATGACATGGGCTTTAACATCAGTTCAGTTTGGGTTTGGCCTCTAGTTTCCACATTTACTGTCATAAACCTTAAGTAAGTCACTTAACCATCCTGAGTTCGAGTTTCTTCATCTAAAAAAAAGAAAGAAAGAACTGGGGAACTGGGGGATCAGTGGAGCAGTGCATCTGAGAGCATTCTGTACACCACAGTGCTGTACAAACGTTGGCCTTTTATTCCCCCCCCCCCCTTGGGATCTTAGTTCCCAGACCAGGGATTGAACCCGGGCCCTCAGCAGTGAAAGTCCTAACCACTGGACCGCCAGGGAATTCCCGATGGCCTATTAGTTTTAAATTCAGCACTTCATCCCAGTAGAGCGAGGAATTCCACATTTGGACCCACCTTCACTGGAGATGTCTGAAAAAGCTGCTTCTGGTCGCATGCCTTTTGGGCTCTGTGGGCATCCCTTGCTGAATAAACCTCGATGATGGCATAGAACACAGGACCGGCCACTGCTGCGTTTGGGAAGACTCGGACCGAATACAGAAGGCCAAACTGGGAGAAGACTGTGAACAGAGAATGCTGTAGGGTGGGCCCATGCTAAGTAAGTGCAGGAAATTTCACGCCCAGGAAGCCAAACCGCCCGTTCCTTTCTATTCCCCCAGCCCTTCGCCGCAGGCAACTGTGGTGATCCTGCAACTCCAAACACTTCTCATTTCAGCAACAGGTTTCCCTCTGAAATCCTAAGCTTCGAGAAGCATTAGGAGGCAATGCCGGCTGTTGGGAACTATCTCTCAAAAATCTGTGGGGGGCGACCTGACTACTCAGGTCGGCTCTAGAACTAAGATTCCTCTCAGCAGAGACCACAGGCAGATGAGGTGCTGAAGCAGTACCCCGGGGCGCCCAGTTACTGAGGCGCGAGGTGGCTTCCTCCACCCCTCCCTCTGCCTCAGCTCGGCTCACCTGCAAGGCCTCGGCCGTGGGTCCAGAGCTCAGCTCCCACACCAGGAAGGTTTTGTCACCCACGACGGGAACCGCAAAAGGTACCAACGCCACCATCCTACCTTTACTGCGCGTGCGCGGCTCGGGGCGCCTGCGCACGCGCGCCTGCGCACGCGCGCCTGCGCACGCGCGCCTGCGCACGCGCGCCTGCGCACGCGCGCCTGCGCACGCGCGCCTGCGCACGCGCGCCTGCGCACGCGCGCCTGCGCACGCGCGCCTGCGCACGCGCGCCTGCGCACGCGCGCCTGCGCACGCGCGCCTGCGCGCACGCGCTGTTTAAAACGGAGGCCTGAGGGGGGGGAGCCAGTTTGGTGGGAGTGGTACGAGGGCGGTGCTCGGACCTGTCCCTCGCCCCTCCCACTCCGGGCTCGTTTCTGCCTTTAGGTCCCCTTCCGCAACTCCCGCGCCCAGAAGTCTTGGAGTTTACCGCTTCTATTCAAGTGTACGTTTAGCGTAGAGTCCAAAGTGTGAGTTTACAGGATCGAATGGTGCGGACATGTAAAGCAGCTGGCTTCTTTTTCAAACTCCCAGAGAAGACTAGAGTACTAAGTAATTAGCGCCAACTATCCACTGAACTTTAAAAATTTAGATTTCCCAACTCTGTGCGAGAAATGACCACCAAAGATGCAATCCTTCGACTTGAGTGTTTTCATGAGTCTTAAATATGCAAATCAAGGTATAACTCATTAAAGCCATCAACAGTCTAGTATGAAACTCTTAAAAAGCTGGTTTCTAGCCCATTTTCCTAAAGTACCCCCAAATCACCAAGCACATTTCTCCATCCCCACCACGACTTTCTCCACCTCAATATATCAGACCCTTAGCCCCACCCATTACCTACTTCTGAGCTCTTTTACTTCAAAAATTGTTGACTTTGGAGGAATTACTTGGATCTTGATACTGTTTCAAACCAATAACTATAGATTTATTATCCATATCATTATCCATTGCAATCATTGTATGTATCCATTTATTCATTGTATCCATTATCTGTGTATGGAGAAGATCCATAATCTTCTCCAGAGCGATTAGGAACACCTCATGTACAATATTTACAGATTTATCATCCTTTTTCTAGTACCTAGCACACTCATACTCTATTAGGTACTCAAATATACTTGGGATTAATCATGAAGAAATTAACACATTCTTTGCACAGGAATGCTTTAATAATTCCAAAAATATAGAAACTTCATCGTGGTCTTCTTGGTTTGCAAATGACAGTCAGGAACCAGGGGCCTGGGCCTGGATAGGAACAAGGAGGAAGCCCTAGAAAACCATTTATTCCTGGGACTCTTGTCAGTTTTATTTGCAAATGGGAAAGGAAGAAAATAACTTGAAGTGGAGGCAAGGGGAAGAAGAAATGAAGAATTCTCAAGTGAGGAGAGGAGTTCTGGAATGACTCCACCACAGGTCTGCTCCCTGTCTCATGCCAGGTGGCATCCTGTCATCCAGTAGGAGAGTGGCCGGCCTTCACAGTGCAACCTCCATTTTACCCTGTGGAGAGAAAGAAGATTGGTTCTTTTTTTTTTTTAAGAATAAATTTTATTTATTTTTGGTTGCGTTGGGTCTTCATTGCTGCGCGCGGGCCTTCTCTAGTTGTGGCGAGCGGGGACTACTCTTTGTTGCGGTGCTCGGGCTTCTCATTGCGGTGGCTTCTCATGTTGCGGAGCACGGGCTCCAGGCGCGTGGGCTCAGTAGTTGTGGCTCACGGGCCTAGTTGCTCCGCGGCATGTGGGATCTTCCCGGACCAGGGTTCGAACCTGTGTTCCCTGCTTTAGCAGGTGGATTCTTAGCCACTGAGCCACCAGGGAAGCCCAACAACACTTTTTATAGAAAATGTTGCTGCCAATTATGGAGAGAGGGCCCGTGGCAGCCATGTTTATGTTGCTTAATTGCTTCCATGCCTATAGCTGAATGAATGGAGCCGGGACACAGGGTCCAAGCTGAACACATCAGATCCTCTCTGCCAGGCACTTGGACTGGGACTGAGCCTAGCTAGTCTCTATGGTTGCTTAGGACATTAGCCCATAGATTCAGGGCAGACATAGTCTGTCTGGTGGACTGTAGAGCAGAGAAAGCTGGTCTGCAGAGGGAGTAGTGAAGCCAATGCACAAAGAGAAGCAGAAACCTGCAAGGGAAAGTTTCCAGCCCTGCTTCCACCCTCTTCCTGAGGCCCAACTGCACCCCTCGTGTGGGCTCAGCAGGACACCTTGTCCTCTCAGAATAAATCTCCCCCAGCTAGCTCAAGTTGTTCTGTTCCTGCAACCAAAAGAGTTTTGTTTAATACAGTGTCAGAGGAAGAGCCAGATCCCAGGTCTTCTAAGTCGGAGTTCCAAGCCCTGCCACATCCCACATTTTTCTAGACTGTAGAAAAGGTCAGGTCCTGGCCTACTGTCCCTTTCTCTGTCACTACATCTTTCTTAAGGCTCTGCCCACTAACTTCGTCCCACCATGTCCTCCTCACCAGTTCTTCAACCCCCCTGCTCTGGACACAATCTTTTTCGCACAGTTGATGATTGAAAGAAGATTGGAGCTCAGCAGTTCTGAAAGGGAGAAAGAGAATATCCGTCAGAGCACAGGGGACAATCCCAAAGACTGGCTCTCCCTGTAAGGCATGTGCCACCCAGTGGCTGAGAACTTCCGGACGAGGCAAGTCTTCCCCCTCAGAGGCTCATTTGGACATCCGTACAATGGCTGCTGGAGGTTGGAGATGGTTGGGGGGGTGGGGGCAGGAGGAGCAGGAGGGCTGAGATTTGAGCCTGTTTACTGCCATACTTCCTAGTGGATGGTAGTTCACCCCAAGTGTGGAGGATTCTAGGGAAAGGAAATGCCCAAAGAGGCAGCACAGAGACGAAGGTAAAGTCCTGCCTAAGGAGGGAGGCTCTTCAGGTAAGAGCCCAGGGCCATTAATCAGAGTACAAAGGAGGAGATGGGGGACAGAATCATGGACCTGTGGAGCCTCCTGGATTAGCCCTGAGGTGGGAGTTTGCACTTGGCCTTCGGTCAGACCATTAGCCAAAGGCAGCTCTACTTGGTGGTGAGAGCTGAGACTTCAGGGCCACCAGTTTGGCATTCAGCACTGGTTCTATGAGCCTCAGTTTGCTCACCAATAAAGTGGGAATCATACTAGTTTCTATTGCATGGCAAGTTGGATGAAATGAGCTATGTATGTAAAGTACTGAGTATATAATACGCTCTCAATAAATGTTGGCTGCTGCACTGCTCTACTGCTACTGCCTGTGCAGAGCTTTTCTGGATCCTGCTAGCACACTGCAGAACCTCCTATGGGCATTTAGGGACACGAGTCAACACTCTGCTCAGTAAAGGGATTCCCTGATTCCTTGAGCCAATCCTCTGGGGTTGTTTCCAGGCTGTGTGTGGGAAGGGAAGTCCCGTGAGTAGAGCCTGGTCATCTCTCTCACCTCTCCCACCCTGGGGCCCTGGCCAGACCTTGACAGTCCACTTGGCAAATGTTTTCCGTGTGACTCTTGTAATCGTTGCACCAGTAGTGGCTGTTGATCTGGAAGATGCCGTAGTCAAAGCTGCCATCTGTATTTTCATTTACCTTTGTTCTGTTGAAGTCACTTTCCACGAAAGCCAGGCACAGCCCTTAGAACAGGGAGAAGAGGGTTTTTAGAGGGGGGCCAAGCTGAGGGACAAGGAAGACGGAGGAGAAAGGGAGACGAGGAATCAGAAGAAAGGAACAGTCTTCTCTGGTGGCGCAGTGGTTAAGACACCTAAGCCCGTGTGCCACAACCACAGAGCCTGCGCTCTAGAGCCGGCGAGCCACAACTACTGAAGCCCACGCGCTCTAGGGCCTGTGCTCCACAACAAGAGAAGCCACCGCAATGAGAAGTCTGCACACCTCAACGAAGAGTAGCCCCCGCTCGCCACAGCTAGAGAAAGCCTGCGCGCAGCAACAAAGACCCAACACAGCCAATAATTAATTAATTAATTTAAAAAAAAAAAAAAGAAGAAAGGAACAAAGCCTAAGAGGCTAGATGGGGCTAGCGGGCCAGAAACACCCATTAGCTTCTCCTCTCATTCTTCAGTCCATCCACCCATCAGTACAACCACTCAACCATCCATCTGTCCATGCATGATTTCTGCACTTAATGATCACCTACTGTGTGCCAGAAACTGTGCAAAACCCAGTGAGGGACATTTAGCTGGCTCAAATGCAGATGCTGCCTTCAAGGTGCCTATAGAATAAGAATGAAGATATGTACCTAAAAAACCCACAAAGTAAGATGAAAGGAGAGAGTGTTATAAGGCAGACGTGCCTTACAATTCTAGGCAAGAGGGAGCTATCTCTACCATGGAGTAGGATGAAACCTTTGCACTGGCTGTTCCCTCCGCCTGGAATGCTCTTCCACCAGATGTTTGGGGGACTAGGTCCTTTATTCCATTCAGCACTGCTCAATGTCACCTCCTCAGAGAGGCCTTCCTTGACTTCCCCCTCTAGAACAATGTCACCCATCACTCCCCCCTGCTTTATTCTTCTGCATAGCATTTATCACCACCAGGAAGCACTTCATATATTTGTGTGTTTCTTTCTTGCTGTCTCTTCCCCTAGAATGTGAACACTACGAGAGAAGGGGCTGTGTTGATATCTGTATCCCCAGGGCCTAAAATAGTTCCTGGGACATAATAAGTGCTCAGTTAAGAATCGTGGAACAAATATCGAATGTTGGAAAAGGCTTCTTGGAGAAGGCTGCTTTTTGAACCTGACTTTGAAAAACAAATGAGAGAAAAAGAAAGATGGCCACAGAGGGCATGACCGGGAGAGGAGGAGAAAGGGGGTGTGAGGGTGTGAGGAAACAGCGCTCACAGTCACTCAGGGAGTAGCCCTCAAAGCCATCCAAGTCTTCCTGGTGCAGCACCTTGGCCAAGTCACATCGGTTGATGAGGCTGGCTTGATTCACAGCAACGAGACAGCTGACCAAGGAGATGAGAAGCAGGGTCGCCATCCTCAGAGGGGAGGAGACGCAGTGGAGGGTAGGCAGCGGAAGGCCTGCGGGTCCTAGGGTCTCCCAGGAGAGAGAGTCTTCTGGGGAATCTGGAGAGAGCAACCAAATGTCCTCGCTTACTCACTGCCCCCCTCCTGCCTGTTTCTCTTTCCTCTCATGTATTATTTTACAAATACTTTTTTTTTTTTGGTCTCCTGTTGTTTTGTTTCTGTTTTTGTTTTTGTTTTTCCTAGTCTAAAATTAACGATGCTGGGGCATGTCAAATAGAAATGAGAGCCAGCTCAAAGGGGTACCCACTGGCCAAATCTGGAGCAGCATTTTTTGGGTAACAGCTTTACTGAGATATTATTCACAATATATAATTCACGTACCATACACTTAATTCATTTAAAGTATACAATTCAATCATTTTTCACAGAACTGTGCAACTATTCCCACAGTCAACTTTAGAATATTTTCATCAACCCAAAAAGAAACCCCATATCCGTTAGCAGTCACTGTCTGTTCCACTTCCCTCCAGCCTCTGGCAACCAATAATCTACTTTCTATCTCTATAGATTGGCATATTCTGAACATTTCATATAAATGAAGTCATACAATATCTGGTCTTTTGTGTTTGACTTCTTTCACTTAACATAATGTTTTCAAGGTTTCATCCATGTTGTAGCATGTACCAGTATTTTGTGCCCTTTCACGGCTGAATAATATGCCATTGTATGGATATATCACAATATGGTTATGTATTCATCAGTCTGTGGACATTTGAGTTGTTTCTATTTTTTGGCTATTATGAATAATGCTGCTCTGAACATTCGTGTACAAGGTTTTGTGTGGACAAATGTTTCCATTCCTTTGGATACATACCAAAGAGTGGAATTGCTGGGTCACATGGTGACCTAAAGTTTAAACTTTTGAGGAATTGCTGGACTTCCAAAGTGGCTGTACCATTTTACATTCCCATCAGCAATGTATGGAGGTTCCAATTTCTCCACATCCTCACCAACAGAGTAATTAACTGTCTTTTTGATCAAAGTTATCCTAATGGGTGTGAAGTGGTATCACATTGTGATTTTGATTTACATTTGCCTGCTGGCTAATAATGTTGATCATCTTTTCACATGCTCATTGGCTATTTGTGTAACTTTGGGAAAATGTCTTTTCAGAACCTTTGCCCATTTTTTCAGTTGGGTTGTTTGTCTTTTCATTATTGAGTTGTAAGTGCTCTTTATATATTCCGGGTATTAGAACCTTATCAGATACATGCTTTGCAAATATTTCCTCACATTCTGTGGGCTGCCTTTCACTTTCTTTCCTTTTTCTTTTTTAATAAATTTATTTATTTATTTATTTTTGGCTGCGTTGGGTGTTTGTTGTTGCGCGTGGGCTTTATCTAGTTGTGGCGAGCGGGGGCTACTCTTCGTTGCAGTGTGTGGGCTTCTCATTGCAGTGGCTTCTCTTGTTGTGGAGCATGGACTCTAGGCACGTGCGCTTCAGTAGTTGTGGCACGTGGGCTCAGTAGTTGTGGCTCACGGGCTCTAGAGCGCAGGCTCAGTAGTTGTGGCATACGGGCTTAGTTGCTCCGCGGCATGTGGTATCTTCCCGGACCAGGGCTCGAACCCGTGTCCCCTGCATTGGCAGGCAGATTCTTAACCACTACGCCACCAGGGAAGTCCCGCCTTTCACTTTCTTGATGGTGTTGTTTGAAACACAAAAGTTTTAAATTTTGATGAAGACTGATTTATGTATTTTTTTCTTTTGTTGAATGTGCTTTTGGTATCATATCTGTGAAACCAATGCAAAATGGTTTCCAAGGTAATCTGGAACAATTTGACCATCAAAATAAATGACGATAGTGACAGATTATAACCCACTGAATGAGATAGGAATCCATGAGTTCATAACAGTAATAGATAAATAGATACATAATGGGGATTAAAGAGGAGCTCTTCTTGACAAGAAAATGCTGACTGATAAATGTGGAGGTAGTCATGAAGTTGGAAAATCACCATCTTGAAACCATCATAAACTGGTTTGAGCAAGAAATAATCATCAATAGATGCTAAATATGAGGGGGTGGGAAGCTTGGTGAAGAACTGACTATGTTCATGGTCTTAAAGTATCTCCCCTTGATTGCATGAGAAAAACAGTAACAATACAGTGGAGAAACCAGACAGTATTTTGACCTGGTAATCAAAATTAACACCACCTGGCTTCCCTGGTGGCGCAGTGGTTGAGAGTCTGCCTGCCAATGCAGGGGACACGGGTTCGAGCCCTGGACCGGGAAGATCCCACATGCCGCGGAGCAACTGGGCCCGTGAGCCACACCTACTGAGCCTGTGCGTCTGGAGCCTGTGCTCCGCAACGGGAGAGGCCGCGACAGTGAGAGGCCTGTGAACCGCGATGAAGAGTGGCCCCCGCTTGCCACAACTAGAGAAAGCCCTCGCACAGAAACGAAGACCCAACACAGCCAAAAATAAAAAAAAAATAAAAAAATTAACACCACCAGTGAGGGACAGAGAGAGATTATGTGCCTCCAGATGTGATACCCTGAGAAGGACACACATCACTTATGCAGCATCCTGGCCAGAGATGCATAACCTGTAGCTAATCTTGAGGAAACATCAGACAAAGCCAAATGGAGGGAAAATCTATAAAATAACTGGCCTACGTTCTTCAAAATGATCAATGCCATGAAAGCAAAGAATGAGGCTATTTCTATCACTAGGGATGTGTGTGTGTATCTTTCCCATTAAACTAGGTGTATGTTCCTGAGGATTCCTCCATCCACTAGCTTCATGAGTCAGGCAGCTTCTTGGAAAACATGGCTACCCTGATGCCTGTCTCCTCACGGATGTTTTAATCTGTCTCCTAAGACTCACTCCATTGCAGCCTGAGCTTGCGACCATTCTTTTGCCTCTCTCTTCCACCCTACAGTTGCCAGATTTAGCAAATAAAATTACAGGATGCCCTGTTACATTAGAATTTCAGACAAACAACAAATAAGTGTTTAGTATAAGTGTGTCTCATGCAACGTTACTCTGCTCTGACTCAGTAGGGTCCTACAGAGACAGGTATCACTGAACCTCGGAAAGCAGGGAGCTCCATCTCTGCCCATGAAGGCCCCTCTTGGGGTTCCCTGGGGAAAAAGTGGTTCGGGCAGGTGCACCCCCAACTTCCCCTCCCGAGCTTACCGCTCTCCTATCCCTCTCTGACCCCAGGTCCCAGCCGGCCTAGGGCTTTCTGTGAGAATCTGTAGAACAAAGTCGTTTGGGTAGGAGCCTCCTCTTCCTCATGGACTACACTTTAGTCCCGCCCAGCTCACCGCTCTCCTTGTTCTAAAGAAGACGGGAGTGCTGAGCCATCCCCACCTTCTGGAACCCCAGTTCTGTGATGTCATCACTCTCCTGGAAATACCCTGGTCTTACATGCAAATTGGCTCAGTCTTGAGGCCAAACTCAGGCAGAAATGGCAGATGGGCCTGGAAGGATTGCTGACAACGGTGGGATAGGGTAGAGAGGGCTGGTTGCTCTGTCTGCGCACCCCCCTTCCCTTCTGGGAACAGTACCACCTTTGAGGGAACTCCTTCCACCATGGGGCTTTAGTGCCACAGTCACAGGGCCCTGACTTCCAGGTGACAGGGTGTGCCCATGCCCCAACCAGTGTATTTTGAACTGAAATTAAGCAGAGCAGCTCAGCTTCTCCCAGGAAGACTTCGGGTGTGGGGCCAGAGGCGGACAGTTTAGAATCACGTGGATACGGCCCATCCGAGAGAATAAGCCTCCTTGAACAGGGATCAGAGTCCAGACAGGATTCCAGCCCCAGGGTCCACCCTTTCTGCAACCTAAACACCCTTTTGCCCTTACTGCTACCCTATGATTCAATAAATGTCCTTTCTTGTGTAAACACGTTTGAATTGAGTTTCTGTCACTTACAACCAAAAGAGACCTGCCAGGAGAGGAAGGATGGGGTTAACCATCCACGGAATGGTGACCTGACAACCTGTCACCTCCCCATGAAGGCCACACATCTTAGTATCATTTGTCACCAAGGAAGTCTGGGAGACATTTCCACCAACTATAGCAAAAAGGAAGCACGAGAAAGTTCTGTTACTGATGTTCACTCCATCCTCTGAAACAGGGTGATAAGGTCTGACAGAAAGGAAGTAAGAAGAGCTTTCTAAGTGGGCAGTGATGCCCCATACCCTCTGGCTTTGGATTTCCCTCCCCAGTGGGACAGCAGCGCATTGCATCTTGGGATGTGAAGCCAGCCAGAGCTCTGGTGGAGGTTGAACTCTGGGAGGAGGGTATTCTCTGGGTACCACTTTATGAAGTACCGTTTGGGGCCAAAAATATGCAGGTGCCTCAGATGACCCAAACAACCATGTCTGTGTAGAATTAGAGCCCTGGGTAGGAGGAGAGGCTTCCATAGCCCAGGACCACATGCTGGAAATTGGGCCAGGGGAGGGTCTCCCTGCAGCTAAAAGTCTTAGAGGGGATGATGGCAGCACTCAAAGGGGGACCAGAGGGACCCTCTACCCCCACGCCCCAACTGTGACAGACATGAGCCCTGAATGGATTCCTACCCATTCAAGGAAATGGGACCCAACCTGGGACCCAACTTGGGACCCAAGAATAAATTCTGGACGTTGCAACCTGGGACAAGAAGACATGGAAGCCACAGATCATTGGTCTAAATAAATATTTACAAGTTATAAATCAAACTAGCAAACTGTTAACTAAAATATTTTATATCCTCATATTCTGACAAACATTCCTTTAAAAGGATAAAATTTTTAAATGTGTATGAAGCTATGGTTTATATATGACTGAAAGTTAGCAAAATGTCAAAGATGAATGAATTTAATTTTTATTCCACATGTCTAGATGCTCTGTAAATGGGCTGACAATGTTGGGATGAATAATAAACATATACATAATTCATAAAGGATTATAACTATTCCATGAAATTTATTTTTCTTATCTCCCTTTCAACAAATCACTAATTATATTACTATTATCAAAATTTTTCAATATATTTAAGAATTAAAAACATAAATATATTCAAAGTACAAATTTTTAAATATATTTTCATCAAAAACATAAATTTATGTGAAAAATGTATTAATTTTCTGTTTTCCAAAAATTAGCTTTTTTAAAATATTGAAAGATATCTAATAATTCAAAAGGCAAAATACAAATTAGAATGAATGAATATTAAATTTTTATATCAAAATTATTTATATAAAGCCAAACACTTTATTTTACTCTTTGAAAGCTTAATTAAATTTTATTAAGTAACTTCTAATTTTAAAATTTAACTTAAATTTTATTTAAATTTTAAATTAATTTTAAAACTTTTTTTAATTTAAAACTTTTAAAATGAAAATGTTAAAATTCATAAGTCTAGCATTCAATGTCCATCTTGTTGCTAATGTAAAGAATTAGTATCATATTATGTCTGAAGTCTAAACATATATAAAAATTTAAGAGTAATATGTAATGTGATTTATGCAACATTACAAAAATTTCCTCAGCTTTTTACAACTGAGGCAAATACTGTACTAATTCCTGTGTACTTCCAGAACCATGAGTAGAAACATGAAAATAAGAATTGTACACTCAGCACTACTAGAAAATGATATTTCATTGTGTTCAAATCTATCGCGTTCAAGCTACCTGAGAGGAAAGCTCTGACAAGTTAATTAGTCCTTTCTCTTTCCTTCTTTTCTGCTCAAAACGTCTCTGGACTCTGAAATTGTACCAAGCAGGAGTCATTAAGCTTTCATCAAACCTTTAGACGCAGTTGCATTTTTCCCCATGAACATAGGGTAAGATGTAAAGAAGCATCTGCCCGGGGCCTAAACATCGTTAGTCAAGAGAGTGGATGTTTCGGGTTAAGTGGTCCTGTGCCAGTGCTGAGTGCCAGATCCTGAGTAACAGAGACATCCTGTGGTTTAATTTAATTATCTTGTCTGCAGGTGCACTAAGCACAGGCCCAGCTAGGGGCTGCACTTGTCAGTTTTAATGGCAATACTGGAAAAGTATGCTCTGGCAATAAATTGCTATAGAAACCAGAGGAAAATTTAAGGAAGTGTCTGCTTTGAGTTTTCAATAAAATATGAGAAAACCCCCAAATGATACCGCTGGCTGAAATGCAGAATACAAGGAACTAAAATCCAGTGACAGAAATGAAATCTGTATTGAAGGCAGAAGGAGCAGAATCCACACGGCAGAAGAGTCAATCAAGGCTGTAGTCACACACTTGGGAAGTTCTTCAAATGCAGAGCAGAAAGACATGTGGAAAACAATGGGACAAAAAAAGGACGGATATGGATGATAAAGATTAGAGCCTTAAACTGGGACAAAGACACCAGAGCTGAAAAAGGTGAGTTTGCAGATCTGACAGGTAACCTGTGTTCCAGGAAAAATACATGAAAAGACAGTCACTACTGAGACATATTCAAACCATATATTCATAAGAATGAATTTTTGACTTTACTTTTAGGCTTGTACTTTACCCCACAGAATATATACCTTCTCAAATACTTCAGGAATAGTGACAAAATTGATTATAAACTAGGCTACAAATAGTACCTCAATTTGTCCCCAAAGGAGGCATTACATAAGCTCCATACTCTGGCTATAATTTAAAAACCCCAGTTTCTTATAACTTTAACAGAAACACACACACACACACACACACACACACACTTTTTCCCCTCTGAATAATTATTGGGTCAAAGGCAAATTAAAATCTGGAATAACAGGTTTGCAAAACAATGAAAATGACATTAATATATTAAGTGTCTGAAATTTATTTAGAAGTAAATTCATAATCTTAACTGCTTTCATTCAAATAAAACAAGCAAACTGAGCGTTCAACTCAAGAAGTTAGAAGAAGTAGAAGGAAAACATTCCCAAGGAAAACAGAAGGAAGCAAAACATAAGAATGAAAGTGTAACGTCTTTAATTGGCTTCAGGGGGAAATATTGGGTGACAAGTTAAAAACGAAGTTAAGAAACAAAGACTAGAGAACCTGAATATTACGTGTCCCACCATGGACTTTGGATCCTTCTCTGTAGCATTAGTGTTGTGTAAACTAAATTTTTCAAAGTTTCTGGAGTGAATTCCTTGCAAGAACTGGCCACTCAGAAGCCAAGGGTTACCAGCAAGCAACAGATTTCTTTAATAAAAACACAGTGGGTAGATTATCCAGGAAAGTAAATATAACTGAAGGTTCTAAAGCCTTGATACCCCAAAAGCATTGCCAAACACTTTCTCCCATAAAATCATATTTTGTCCCAAGGGGGACCCCCAGCAGGACTGAGAAGTACCATTGCCTGCTGCTGGACCTGGGAGCATGGGGCAAGGAGGGACACTTATGTCTCTGCTCAGGAAAGTGCAATGGAAGCTCCTTGGTTGTGCTGTGAAATGCAAGAAGAGTGAAATACACTCATGGACCTTAGCAGGTCCATAAGTCTGAGTAATTAATAGACTGGAGAAATTCCATGGTGGTCCAGTCCAGACACACCATTCACATAGTTCAAAAAGAAGCATACCACCCTGAAAGTCAGCCCTTCGAGAAATGAATCTTTCCACTGAGCTAAAATTTGCCTGTGTCCACTTTCTCTGCTTAATCTCAGTCCCCACACGTCATCCACCCAGCTTCGGACCCTCTTGCATGGGGTGGCCAATTGCTGGCCTTTGGAGTCAAACCAAAATTTCTGGCAAAGAACTGGGCTCATATAACTGCATGTATAGGTAAAGCATGTGACTACGTCATTATATGTTTTAGTGTAATCATGCCTGAGCATCTTCATAGAACTTACCTATTATTTTATTACTTTCCCCCAGTTTCTCTTTTATATTATAGTTAAAGCATTATGCTGATTTTTAAATTTACCATCATTATGAATGGATTAAACAAATCAATAAAAAGGAATGAATGATTGGTACACACAACAACGTGGATAAATTTCAAAACAATTATGCTGAGTGAAAGAAGCCAGACCAAAAAAAGAGTATATACTGTATAAGCCCATTTATAGAAAACTCTAGAAAGTGTAAACTAATCTATAATGACAAAACAGATCAGTAGTTTTTTGGGGGATTAGGGAGTAGAAAGGGGCACAAGGAAATTTTGGGGGGTGATTGAGATGTTCACTATCTTGATGTGATGATGGCTTCATGAGAATTTACATAAATCAAAAATTAGCAAATTGTACACTATAAATATGTCATTTATTATATGTCAATACTTCAATAAAGTGCTTAAAATCTTTAAAAATTACTATCATTACACTATGTATATATATTTAAGTAATGAATGTGTTATTTCTCTTATAATTTAAAAAATGTGAACATTCTGTAATTCAGCAGCAACTTTTACTTCCTCGTGACTTCTTCACTGGGTCTTAATTCCCTTTTATATAACAGACTCCTGTTCCGGAAGGCAATTAGCTTTTCATCATTCTTTCTGTCTAGATAACATCCAACGACAAATCCCACAGGGACAAGTATATGTACCCAGTGGTCACGCACAATCTGAAGTAAGTTCATCATGAATTCTGAAGCCTCGGAAGCAACAACGACACCACCCACAAAATACATTTTGTGAAAAGGGAGTTATGGGTCTGTCACGGTTGAGAATCCCAGTATTAGGAAAATTCAGAAGTTGGGGCAAAATTTCTCCCACATGCCGGTTTTCAGGCCAACTCTCTGTGCAATTTATCCAGTGGCCACTAGAGGCCAGCAGAGGTCCAGGTACAGGAAGGCAGGGGCTGCGGGGACACCAACACGTAAAAGTATTCCCTCCTCTATGCTCGCCAGCCTGGGAGCTGGGCATTAATATCCCCGATTTATGCAGTGGTAGAGCGGGATTTGGGTTGTGGTCTCTTTGGCTCCTGATTCCACTTTGTTGGTCCCTCAACATCAAGAGCCCTCCCTGTGCTACCATATGTCCTATCTCCAGTGGGGCAGCAGCCAGAGATCCAGGTCTGTCATCCACAGAGGTGACATGGAGTAGTTGGAGGTGGCATCAAAGAGTTGTGATTCTCAAGGTGCCTTTAGAAGGCAGCTCAGGCTCAAGGCACCCTCTGTATTGGCCTTCCACCTTGCCTGAAACCCTCCTATGATGAGACAAGGCGGACTTCCCTGGTGGCACAGTGGTTAAGAATCCGCCTGCCAATGCAGGGGACACGGGTTCGAGCCCTGGTCCGGGAAGATCCCACATGCCGCGGAGCAACTAAGCCCCGTGCACCACAACTACTGAGCCTGCGCTCTAGAGCCTGCCAGCCACAACTACTGAGTCCGCATGCCGCAACTACTGCAGCCCGCGCGCCTAGAGTCCGTGCTCCGCAACAAGAGAAGCCACTGCAATGAAAAGCTCGCGCACCGCAACGAAGAGTAGCCCCCGCTCGCCGCAACTAGAGAAAGCCTGCGCGCAGCAACGAAGACCCAATGCAGCCAAAAAAAAAAAAAAAAAAAAAAAGGTAGCGTTCCATTATCAGACACTGCAACATCACAGGCTTAGCTAACCAGGCTGCAGAATGAAGCACTGGTGGAAAGATCATTTTTTATAAGGGACAGGGAAAGGAGACAAGGTTTAATTGGGGGTGGGGAGGTGATGGTGGAGCACCCATGGGATGCTACAATGGAGGCCTCCCAATAAAAACTATTGTCAATACATCTTGGGCCCTCCCAGTGTGTGAGGCACGAAGCAGCGTATGCAGTGAATCATTTCATCGTCCCAGCACTCTTGTGAAATTAGCTGCAGAGAGGTTAACTCACCCATAATCACAGAGCTTGCAGGTGGCAGAGCAAGGATTTGAATTCAGGTTTGACACCAACACGGTGGGTTTAGCTGCTACTCTGTACTGCTCACTTTCATGGAATTGTCTTTCTTACTCTTTGGGGCTGGGGTATTATTTAGTTCCTGTGTTAAATTGGTTGGTGTTGGTAGCAGGTGGTGGGTATTTTATTTCAAACTTCTGGAGATAAAGCTCCTGATGATTCAAGAGAATTTTAAGCCTCTGTGATGGTGAAGGAGGGAAGTCCTCTCTATTTATTGAACATTTTCAATGTGTGAGGTTCTGTGCTAAGGTTGATACTTTCTTAGTGATGCTATTGGAAGGGCAGGTGGGCAGAGGCCAGCAACAAGGAATCAAGGGGCAGGTGATATGGAATGGTCCCGTGACATTTCTGCCCACAGATGTGTGTCAAAGGCAGCGGGACCCTACCTCAGCTGAAGTCCCGAGCAGGTGACCAGACCAGGATGTAGGTCCAGGGAGCTACACCAAAAGGCCCCAGTCGTCAGGAAAAGCCAAACCATCCCAGTGAGCAGATAACTCATGTGTGTGGTTTGTGGGTGATGAAGTATTCCAGCGGTTTCTTTTTTAATTTTTTTTTTTAATTTATTTTTGGCTGCGTTGGGTCTTTGCTGCTGTGTGCAGGCTTTCTCTAGTTGTGGCGAGCGGGGGCTACTCTTCATTGCAGTGCGTGGGCTTCTCATTGCAGTGGCCTCTCTTGTTGTGGCTCACGGGCTCTAGAGCGCAGGCTCAGTAGTTGTGGCGCACGGGCTTAGTTGCTCCGCGGCATGTGGGATCTTCCCGGACCAGGGCTCGAACCCGTGTCCGCTGCGTTGGCAGGCGGATTCTTAACCACTACACCACCAGTGAAGTCCCTCTCCAGAGGTTTCTTTCCTGCACATCTTTTCCCTTGGGCTTGGACCGGTCCACCTGGGATCATGCAGCTTGATCCTCCAGGCAAGGTGGCTCAGGGAGGTGGCCTCTTCTGTTCTGCAGGGCCCATGAGCTATGGGCTTCTGCCCATCCTGCTGTTTTTATGCTCTTATGGACACATGGTAGGGGTGATACAGGCACCAAGTAAAGGCTCCAGGGCTGCACAGGTGAGGACAAAGCAAAAGGAGGCCAGAGATAAACAAGTCCTCACAGACCCATTGGATCCACTTGCTTCATTACATAGATGGGAAAACTGAGGGCTGGGGAGGGGAAAAGACTCGACCAAGGCTACACGCAGGGTGAGCTAATGGCCAGGTTGGGGGTAGGACTCCCAGTACAGTCTCTTTCTCCCATACGCCCCAGACTTAGTTAATGATAGGTCCTTGCTTCTGGACACTTCTTTGTACTTTGTCTATTACTATTTACTCATTATCTTGTGTCTTTCTGAAAACAATAATTCTTTAATATCATTACATATTCAGTCAGTGTTCAAATTTCTAATTTTTCTATGCCAAAAAGCATTTTTTTAAACTATTGGATTAAATCAAGATCCAAATAAGATGCGCTCAGTTGTGATTGGTTGATGTCTCCTAAATCTCTTTTAATCCCTAGTTTTCTCTCCCCTCTTTCTCTTTTTCTTTGTAATTTATTATTGAAGAAGGCAGAGCATATACCTTGTAGATTGTCCATAGTCTGTGTTTTGATGATTACAAGCCCATGATGTAGTTTAACATATTGCTCTGTCTTCTATAATTCCTGTAAATTGACAGTTGAGTCTAGAGGTTAGATCAGATTAAGATCAAAGCAGGTGTTGTGTTCTTCCATCAAAGGGACATAATGTCTAGTTGGCTTCCTTTTTGTGACATTAGCAGCTGTTGATGCCCAATGCCTGGACCCATTAATTCTCTGGGAGTTAAACATGGTGACATTCTAATTCTATAATTCCTTCTTCATTTAGTAACTGGTTTATTTCAATAAAGAGAAACTTCTCCTCCTCTACTATCGGTTACCCGCGCTATTATCTCATGAATTCTGTGAGAATTCTGGGTCGGTACAAGTGTACCCCATTTCTATATGAGCACAGAGGTCAGAGGGGTAAAGGGAACTGTCACCAGGAGAACTGTCCAGCTGAGCCCCCATCAACCCACAGAATTATAATAAATAATTAAATAGGAGCTGTCTTAAGGCCCTAAATCAGGCAGCAGCCCACGGGTGGCAAACCTGGGCTTAAGGACTCCTAGGCCTTTTTCTCCCTTCGTAGGAGGACAGCTCTGCACAGAATCTTAAACATCATCCAGTTCAGCCTTGTCATGTTCAGATGGGGAAGGTGAGGAAGCTGAAGGCTGGAGAGGTGTAGTGACTTATGCAGACTTGCACACGTAACCAAGGTCATGGGCATAACCTTAAAGGAAACCCCTAAAAATTCCTGTGATCAGTTCCAGGGTCTTTGACGCCTGTGTCTGCCGTTCTTGCTCTACAGCCTGTGCTTGTACCCAGTGCACCATCTCTCGACCTTGTCCTACTGTTGTGTCCCCAGTGCCCAAGATCGACACTTGATAAATATCAGTTGAACGAGTACATGAATGAAGGTACCATTGTTTTTACATCTCCAGAACTGGCTGCTCGTGGACCTGCCCATTGGGGAAGGCTCTGCAGGCATCGGTCCTGCTGTAGATGTCCAGAGAGCTGCCAGCCTGTCAGGCACAGGGCAGGAGCCGCGGTAAGAGGATGAGAGAGAAGAGGGAAGCAGCAGGGTTCACTCTAAGAAAGCAACTGGAGCGGCAGACTATACTCCATCCTGGCAAGAGGCAAACGCAGCAACACACAATCCTGCAGAGAGCATGGATGGGAGCACCAGTAGGTGGCACTGAGATGGGGCAGGGACAGAACTCCAGTGCGCAGGAGGAGCAAGGCAGGACCCTCAGCCTCATGCTGGGCAGGTGACCAAGGCAGGAACTCAAGCCAAGGGTCAAATCAGAAGCCATGAGTATTAGTTAGGATTAAGCTGAGTTGAGAGGAATGGAAAACCCCAACTATCACTGGCTCAAACAGGGTAGAAGCTCATTTCCTTCTCATGTTAAGACACCCCAAGGGAGTCAGTCTACCACCAACAGGGTGCTCCATGGTACAAAGGAGATGAAAGAGGGAGAGGACCCAGGCTCCCCTGTCTTCTTGTTCTCCTATCTTCAATCATAACTTTGCTCCTTGGACCAAAAAGGCTGCTGGGACTTAGCCTTTCCTAGCCATATTCCAGGTATCAAGAAAGAGTAGGGGAAAGAGAAGAGCAGTCTCCTTTTTTAGGGCATTTCCTAAAATTGTGCAGACTACTTCACTTAGATTCTATTGGCCAAAACTGAGTCACATAACTAGACCTAGCCACAAATGACAATGGGAAATACAGTCTTCATTTCACACATTCATGGGCCCAGCTAAAAATCAGAGGGTCAGTAAGTGAAGATCAGAGAACATGTATCCAGTGACTCAAATTATGATACAAGGAAGAAGTCAGCAGGGGACTCACAGCTTAGGCCCAGGTGCCGGGCTGTAGCTGTTTCCATCCCTGCTGCCCTAGGTCCCAGGGCTTGGGCAGAGTGAGGTTATATGAGTGCAGTTGTGGGGAGGGAGGAGATGTGGAGCCCAGCCGCGGGGCCTGACTGTCCCTGAGTACCACAGCAGCAGCAGTGGGCCTTTTACAGCTAAGCGTAGCATCAGCCCTGGAAGAAGTGTCTGCTCATTGTCAAGGACAGGCACAGACTCAAAGGCCAACAACTGCCTGATGCCGTGAAAAGCATCCTCAAGATGATGAATCCAGGGCCACAGACTGCCTTTTCCCAGGAGGCAGTGACGTGGCTGAGGACAACTGCCTTTTCTTCTTTACTTAAAAAAATAATTAAAACAATTCTACCATAGAATAACATGTATGTAGAAAAGTACACAAATCATAAGTGTACAGCTCAATGATTTTCACAAAAAAATGAACAACCCAAGTACCCAGCACCCAGATCAAGAAGTAGAACATTACCACAACCGCAGAAGGCCCTGAGTGTCCCCTTCTGGTGACTACCCACCCACTCGCCCTCCTCCCACCTCCACCCTTCCCACCCCACACCCTCCAATGCCCACCCCTACCACCAGCATTTAAAAATCTTTCTAGGCAATTCCATAGTCAATGTTGAGAATCGCTGCTTTTGTAAAAACAGTTATCTAACTTGGCTGCACATGAGAATCCACTGGGATAGAAAAAGGAACAGAGACAGCTAGAAGGCAGTGTGGTACAGTGGAGAAACCTGGGGGCCAGACAGGCCTGCCAGTTTTCAGCTGTGTGACCATGACTGAGTCCCTTCACCTCTCTGAGCCTCACCTGTGAAATGGGAATAGTATCATCCCATGCCCGGCAGAGTTAAGGCTGAGAGATAGAGGGTGTTAAGCCCAGGCACATGTAGGGTCCATATATGGCAGCTACAATTGTCATTTTTATTAAAGGTGAGCAACGCCAGGAAGACTGAAAGCTCTTCTTTCTTTATGCACATGGGACCCAATCTGGGGATGGTGGATACAGACTCTGTGGATAAGAGGGTCAACAGGTTGTGCTGATGAGAAGCTGGGGTCTTTCTAGGGAGCCCAGGAAAATTCCACGGGCAGCAGAGATTCCCAGCCAAAGCCAACGAGAGGTGGCCACTGGCTAGCACAGCTGCAACAGCACTGGAGACCAGCAGCTGTGGATGAACTTGGGCAAAACCAATCCTTCTCCTTCAGCAAGACAAGCAAGGATCTGACTGGCTGCAGGCTCTGACTCTGAGATTTACTTATGGAGAAAGAAGCAACCTGCATCCAGCACCTACTTTGTGCCAGATGCTGCACATTCATGCCTTTAATCTTGTGAGGTGGACAAACTCATCCCATTTAACCCTGGAGGAGCCTGAGGCTACGGGCAGGAGCACCTGCCTAACTCACAGAACCCAGGTGTCACCAGGAGGCTGGGACCTGCCTCTCGGTTGGGCTGCAGTGGCAGCACCCCTAGGGATGTTCTGTGTTCACAAATGACCTGCCGACACCTTGTTTGATTAGATGCTCATTTCTGTCTTTTTTCCTGAAATGAAAAGTATATGACTTTTTAAGATGATGACTTTATCCTTTTTTGTACTTATTACAAGACATAATGTTTACTTTAGAACATATAGGAAATACAGATAATCAAAAGAAAAATATCGAAGTCTCTCATAGCCCCATCCTACAGAGATGAGCACATCAAAGTTTCACACCTATTGTTCATCTATGTGAGTCTGTGTGCGTGTGCGTGTGTGTGTGTGTGTGCAAGCGCAGGTAGAAATTTACCAAAAAGGAGTCATAGGGTATACTCTGTTAGATATTTAGCTTCTCTTCACTTAACAATATAGTTGACCTTGAACCACACAGGTTTCAACTGCGCGGGTCCCCTTATAGCAGATTTTTTTCAATACAAGGCAGGTTCCATATTCGCAGATACGGAGGACCAACTCTGGGACTTTAGCATCTGGGGATTTTGGTATCCAAGGCAGGTCCTGGAACCAATTCCCTTTGGATATCAAGGAATGACTGCATATAGTGGCCATATTTCTATGTCCTTGAATATTCTTCTCCAACAGTGGCTCTCATTAGAACCCCCCAGGAAAGCTTAACAAATATTCACGTCTGGGTTCCACCCCCAGGCCGATTTAATGGGCCTGGGATGGGGTTGGTCTATGGGACTTTTAAGACTCCCCAGGTGGTTCCAATGTGTGGCCAAGCTGGAGGGCCCCTGTGCCACGGCATCATTTTCCCATGGTGGCCTTGCATTCTTTTTGCTGAAGGGATGCACTGTAATTTGACCAACACCCTTTTCTTGGACATTTAGTTTGTTTCCATTTTTTCATCATTATAAACCTTGTAGAAGGTTCTTCAAGTTTCTCCCATTGCACATGTTCATTATGGCTTTCAGGAACATCGATAGTATGATCATTTTATTCTTTTTTTTTCTTCCAGCCTTATTGAGATATAATTGACATACAGCACTGCATAAGTTTAAGGTGTACAGCGTAAAGATTTGACTTACATACATCATGAAATGATGACCACAATAAGTTTAGTGAACATCCATTATCTCATATAGATACAAAATAAAATAAAAAAAAATATTTTTCCTTGTGATGAGAACCCTTAGACTTTACCCTCTTAACAACTTTCACATATAACATACAGCAGTGTTAATTATATTTATCATGTTGTACATTACATCCTTAGTACTTTTTTATCTTATAACTGGAAGTTTGCACCTTTTCACCACCTTTATCCAATTTCCCCTCCCCCCACCCGTAGGTGATTTTATTCTTTTTTTCATATATATATATTTATTTATTTATTTGGCTGCACCGGGTCTTAGTTGCAGCACGCAGGATCTTCATTGCCACGTATGGGATCTTTGTTGCGGCATGCAGACTCTTAGTTGCCAGCATGTGGATCTAGTTCCCTGACCAGGGATGGAACCCGGGCCCCCTGCGTCGGTAGCGCGGAGTCTTAGCCACTGGACCACCAGGGAAGTCCCTGGTGACTTTGTTCTTGATTTAAGAACTTTGGCAAAGACGCTTATGGAATAGTATCAGGTGAATTAGATACGACTCTTTTGTATAAGTGAAAGTCAGCTCGAGGTAGCTTAAGCTATAAAGAGGGCTTATTACCAAACTCTGGGAGATTTCAGCGTTCTGACTGCTGGGACTTTCTCTCACACCCTTTAAGCTGTTGCTCCTCATTCCTTCTCCCCCAGCTCCGGGCAACCACTAATCTGCACTTTTGTTTCTATGGATTTACCTATTCTGGATATTTTATATAAATGAAATCATACAGTATGTGACCTTTTGTGTCCAGCTGCTTGTACTTAGCCTAAAGTTTTTGAGGTTCATCCACGTTGTAGTGTGTATCAGTCCTTCGTTCCTTTTTATGAATAATATCCCATTTGAATGGCTATACCACGTGTTGTTTGTCCATTCATCTGTGGATGGACATTTGGCCGTTTCCACCTTTCAGCTATTATGAATGGTGCTGCTGTGAACACGCATGTATGTGTATTTGTCCATTTCCAATTCTCTGGGAATATACACCTGCGAGTGGAATTGCTCATCATTACCTTTTGTCTGGTCAATTGCAGTAGCATCCAGAGTGATCTCTACATGGTTGCAAGGGTGATCATTTTCCATTCTCAAAAACATTATTTTTCTTCTTATAAGAGCTATACATGTTCATTGTCAAATTTTTAAAAAATACAGAGAAGAGTTTGTTTTCCTTTTTAATCCAGGGGAATGTAAATGATTCTCCGCTGACTTCCCCGCCCACTCTTCAGCCTTCTCTTTTGACACTCCTCCGCACTGCCGCCCCACCCCTGGGTCCCCGTGACTACAGCCCTATGCTTCCCCAGGCTTCAGAGCCACAGCAGATGCTGCTTCCTCCGTGGATTGCTCTTCCTGCCCTTGTCTGCATTTTCCTGTTTCCCTTTTCTGACTCAGCACTCCTGTCACTGTTCCCCCAGCACATCACACAGACCTGTAAATGGCCAAGATCACTGTGCCCGGACAGTGAGAAAGGGAGGCTGACCCACTTGGGATGCTGTGGGGTTCTTCCGCTTGACCCCAAAGCAGCACTGGTCCTAGCCCTTTCCTCTCCGCAGTTTCCGATACTCCCCACAGCGTCTGAGCTAAACAGGGAATCACCAGCTCCCCTGAGCCTTGTCATTAGGGGTTGGCATTTTGCTACATTCCCCTGTTGTGACGACTGGCAGTGAGGCTGGTGCCAAATGAGCAACCCAGAAGGATATTTCTCTTCCTTTTTCCTTCCTCCAGCCTTGTTCTTTCGGCTCGAGAAGCCAGATGCTTTGGGGTCTAATTACACGCTGCCTGCCGTTGGAAGTGCAGAATGTCAGAGCTGGAAAGGAAGAACCTCATTATAAATAATCACTGCCAGCATTTATTGAACACTTACTCTGTGCCAGGTCCTGTGCCAGGCCTGTTTCCAGGCATTACCTCATTTACCCTTCCCAACAATTCTAGGAGGCAGAAACCATTATCACCCCTGTTCTGCAGGGAAGGAAACAGAGGCTTTAGGGAGGTTACAGGGCATTTCCCTAACTGTGCTGAGTGGTACACAGTGGCAAAAAATATTAGTAGGTGGGTAGGGAAAAAGAATCCCATTGTTACACACCGCATCCTGCAACCCCGCCCCCCCCCCAGGAAATTCACAATGCACATCATCAACATACTAAAGGCCCTGAGAAGTCCTGTAGTTGAGAAATCTGTTAAGGTCAGTGCCACTTCTGTACAGACCTCACGGAACTACTGATCCAGAAAGCACAGTTTGGGGAATGAAGATATTAACCATGCTTCTCATCTTATATATGGGGTGAGGGAGGCCCAAGTAGTGGTTTAGGTGCAGACCAGGCACAGATCTTGGGCTCCATGCTCTCTGCACGTCCCCTCCCCCACCTTCCAGGAAACAGAGGGTGGAGGAAGGCAAACCATGATCCAAATGGCCCACTCCCTGTTTTTATAAATAAAGTTTTGTTGAAGATGATCTGTTTCAGCTCCCTCGATTTATAGATGAGCCAATCAAGGCCCAGAGAGGATGGGTGACTTGTCAAAGGGCACACAGCCAATTAGGGGCAGAGGCAGAAATAGATTCCAGATCTCCAAAATCCAGGTATTCTCTGAAACACAAATCAGACAGGTGGTAGGAGGTGACGTGTGAAGTCCCTGATACCTGTGACACCAGCTCACAAGTTCTCCACTGCACAGTACTTACGCAGGCACTGCCCCCTTCCTGCTATGGCACAGACACCCCCGAGGCATTTCTCCCGATGCTTTGGGCAAAGCCACCCTGGTGTGAAGAGTGGCGCTCCTCTGCTCTCCACCTCGTGTGGGTGAACAGAGCAGGGGCCAACCTTGAAGTCTCTCGAGGAGGGGCAAAAGCTGAATGGGGCGATCCGTGTTTATTTAAATTCTGTACCAGATGCAGGAAATCATTAACTTCCCCTCTGCCAATGTAAAACGTGAGATCATTTGGACAGGACCTGGGCAGAAGGCAACCTTTGCCTGCTCCAGGAAGAGTTTGCCAAACAAATGAAGAGCATAAACAGGAACCTCAGGGCAGCTGTTTGAAACCACTTCCGAAAATAAATTCCTTTCAAGGGCTTTTGGGCGTCCCTGAAGTGCACTGTTGTACAATGGTCATCTGTTGACATTTTGTGTGTGTGTGTGTGTGTGTGTGTGTGTGTGTGTACAGTTGAATACGCAAATAGAATCATTCTTACTTCTTCATTAAAATGGTTCATGCATAGAACACTTTATTAACCTTTTTAGAAAGGTGAACAATTTAAAATACCTTCAGACGTAAACATTTCGGTTCAGATAGGTCCATCTGGCAACTGATACTAATTGGGGAGGTTTTATTAATCTCTGAATCTAGGGGTGGAATCGTCTTACCAACCCCGGATGGCCAAGGCATGGTGGACAGCTAAAGGTTCATCTAGAAACAGCTGCGGGGACAACGGCGGCCTCTGGGTGGAGGTTCTTCCTGGGGCAGCCAGACTGCCCAGATGGCCTTTCCAGAGCTGGGAGATGCAGGCTTGTCACTGAGGTGGAGGGTAAAAAATAGTCCTGTGTGGGTGGCAGCTGGGCCCAGAGGCACTGGCTTCCTCATTCTAGAGCGGGAAGGCAGCCCGGTTGACAGGCACCTCCTTAAGCTCCTGAGGCCTCTCCCAAGCCCTGGGGCCTGGGGGGAGGGTGGTCTTTCTCTAACAGCGAAACACTCCCCTTCCCCCCTGCCCCCCACCCCCACCCCAAGCACAAAGAACGTGCTGGAACAAACTTGGGCTGGGTTATAAGGTAGCTAAGGGCTGAAATTCTGGCTGTGCCAGTTACCAGCTCTGTGACCTCAGGCAAGATTTTTCTCCTTTCTGAGCCTCCATTTTCTCATCTGTCAAATGGGGATCCTGACTTCTCTCTGCAAGGCTAGCTGTGAAGATTAAGTAACAATGACAGCTGACGTGTTCTACTCTGCAACCTCACTCTTCTGCCCCTCCCCCTTCCACCGGTTGCTCACCTTCCAGCACGTTCTTCAAGAGTTGCTCTAAGGCAAGCCAGCTGCATGTCATGAGGACGCTCAAGCAGCCCTACGGGAAGGTCTCCAGGGCCAGGAACTGAGGCTTCCAGACAATAGCTGTGCTGAGGAGTCACGGTAGAAGCTGATCCTCTACCCCCAGTGGAGCCTTCATGTGACTGCGGCCCTGGCCAACCCCTTGACTGCAGCCTCATGAGAGACCCTGAGCCAGAACAACCCAGCTAAGCTGCTTCTGGTTTCCTGGCCCTCAGAGACTATGTGAGCTAATAAATATTTACTAAATTTGGGGGTGATTTGTGATGCAGAGATAAGTAATGTACTTCTCTTTCAGGGTTATTGTACGAATTAAGAGTTAATGCAGGGACTTCCCTGGTAGTCCTGTGGTTAGGACTCTGCGCTTTCACTGCCGAGGGCAAGGGTTCAAATCCCTGGTCGGGAAACTAAGATCCCACAAGCCGCTTAGGTGGAAAAGAATATGAAAATATATATATGTATAACTGAGTCACTTTGCAGTACAGCAGAAATTAACACAACATTGTAAAGCAACCATATTTCAAGCAGTTAATGCAATCAAATAGCAACCAGACTTGCTGGGACCAGTGACTCCAGAAAGGGCAGAAGGGAAAAGCAGGAGGAGGGAGCACTGAAGAGGGAGCATCTGGCTGAGTCCCGGCCAGGCAGGTCCCCCACTCCTGAACTCTGGGAAGGAGTCTGGGAGACTGAATATACAATGGCCAGACCGTGTATAAAAATAGTGCTCTGACCCACTACCTATAGCAACAGCCCAGGAAGCCGAACCACAAGCCCTGTAGCAACCAGCCCCAAACATCCAGGCCTTGATCAACAACAAGCTTCCCTAATTTTGCCCCCACTTTCAACACAGTACAAATTGGAGAAAGTTAAATATGCTCCCCTAACCAATCACATGGGCTGCCCCTCGTCTAGTCAACCCACCTATAGCTTTTCTATGCCAGCAGCCTCCAATCGGGGCACACCTGAAGCCGGCCCTTTTTGCTGCTACAAAGCTTTCCCGCTCCTCTATCTGCCTTTGTGTCCCTGCCAAACCCAAGTAATGGTGGCTGACTCCCCCACTGTAGTAAGCTGTGAATAAATAGCCTTTGCTCGTTCATTTGGGTGGTCTTTGTTTATTTCCACAAGCCCAAGTTCTCTCTCTCCCTTCCTGCTCCCAGGTCATAGACAACATCTTCCCCTCCTGCAAGGTAACCAGAGAAAGCTGCTCAGGGATGATGGAAGAAAGGGGACAGTTATAATTAAGAGTGTAGCTTTGGATGTAGTATTGATATATCTATATCTATATCAATCTATACACACACACACACACACACACACACACACACACACACACACACTGGAATATTACCCAGCCATCAAAAAGAATGAAATAATGACATTAGCAGCAACATGGATGGACCTAGAGATTATCATACTAAGCAAAGTAAGTCAGAAAGAGAAAGACAAATACCTTGCGATATCACTTATATGTGGAATCTAAAATACGATACAAACCAACATATCTACAAAACAAAAACAGACTCACTGACATAGAGACCAGAATTGTGTTTGCCAAGGGAGGGGTTGGTAGGGGAGCAAAGGACTGGGAGCGTGGGATTAGCAGAGGCAAACTATTATATATAGGATGGATCAACAAGGTCCTACTGTATAGCACAGGGAACTATATTCAGTATTCTGTGACAAACCATAATGGAAAAGAATATGAAAATATATATATGTATAACTGAGTCACTTTGCAGTACAGCAGAAATTAACACAACATTGTAAATCAACCATATTTCAATAAAATTTTTTAAAAAAAGAGTATAGCTTTGGAACAGGACAGATCTCGGCTCAAATTCTGGCTCTGATGCTTAACTAGCTGTGTGGTCTTAAGTAAGTCAAATAACCACTCTGAGTCTCTGTTTCCTCATGTCAAGGGGACTTCCACTGTAAGAATTCAGTGAGGTAATATATTTAATGCACTGAGCATATAATAGGTGCTTAATAAAGGAAAGGCCAACCATGAGCCTCCTCACAGCCTCTTGCTGGAGTAGGCAGGCCCCTGTACCCCACTTTTACTCACACCTCCCCAACCTTTCTGTGCAGCAGACAGCTTGACTGACCTCAGCTGGATGGGGTCAAAGCCATGGGCTCCAAGTCCAGGGTATATCAAAGGTCAGGGGTTGGTCTCAGGAAAAGGATGGACAAAAGACAACAAAAGTGTTTCTCTAAAGAAACCCAGCTGGTCAAAAGCAGGGGACAAAATGTCTAGGCCAGATACCTGTTCTCATCCTGTTCTATCCTGGCTCTGAGGGGTGGTCAGGACAGGGAGACTCCTGCCCAGAAAACTCTGAGTGCCCTTGTGCCAGGCTGCTTTCTTAAGACTGAGGAGGTGAGCTGGGTCTTTCCCTAATCTCTCCTCTGTGTGTGTGTGTGTGTGCATGCATGTTAGTTTCTTCATCTTTAAAATGAGAAATTTAATAGCTTCGCAGGACACACACACACACAAATTAGTGTTCTACTAATAGTGAGGGGGTGGCTTTGGGATGCTCATGTGCTGGAGGCATCCTGAATCCCCTCCCTCCAATTTGCCAAGCCCTTTCTTTCCATCCACTTATCTCTCCTTCCACCGCCACCCCTGGAATCCAAGTCTCCAGCCAGCCATCTTTTGCCTGGACTATTGCAAAAAGTCCTGAATCTTTCCTTTGATTCAACAATCAAAGAATACAAGGGTGAGAAACCATCCACTAGCCCCTAAATTCACACTATGATTTTTAAAATATTGACAATAAACAGGACTGGGGGCAGTGTGCTCTTTCTCCACAGGGCTGGTGTGCAAACTGGTACATTTCTGAGGGGCAATTTGGTTAGATGTGATTTACTGATTCTGCAGGTACATTTTTCAAAATATAATAGAAATAAAAAATTACACTTTCTGTACAAAGACTTCATTACAAGGTTCTTTATGGTAATCTTGTTTCTGACAAAAGAAGGAGAAAGAAAGAAAGAAAGAAAGAAAGAAAGAAAGAAAGAAAGAAAAGAAAAGAAAAGAAAGAAAAAGAAAAGAAAGAGAAAGAAAGGAAGGAAGGAAGAAAGAAAGAAAGAAGAAGGAAAAGAAGGAAGGAAGAAAGAAAGAAGGGAAGGAAGGAAGGAAGGAAGGGAGAAAGAAAGAAAGGGAGAGAGAGAGAAACAAGTCAGATATCCAAAAATAGAGACTTTGGTTAAATAAATTGTAACAGTCTATAGTTTGAATACAATATACAATTCCTTCACTAAAAATGATGGTGCAGACCAGTAATTCTCAAAGTGCATCTAGGAAGAGCAGCAAGGACATTTATTTGAAATGCACAGGCTTACTGATTCAGAAACTCTGGGCTGAGCCCGGGAGTCTGGGTTTTAACAAGCCCCCTGGGCAATTCAGAACCACTGTTGTAGGTGAATATTTATCACTACCAAAGGATAAACTGTTAAATGACAAAGGGTTACAAAACAGCATGTACAAAACAGCATGTATGAACAGTGCATCCCTATTCTGAATACATATATAAAGACACACATAGAAAAAGGACAGGAAGATTTTGTACCAAGGCGGTGACATGGACACTCTCTGGGTAGTAGGATCATGAGCTTTTAGATTTTTTTGCGTTTTGCTAATCGGTAATTTCTAACAAGTTTACAGTGACGTGTATTTGTAAAAAAGAATGGGGAAGGGGAAAATGCAATAACATTTTTAAATTAAGAAAATGTCAAACGGGGAGGGCTGGGGGCGAGGTGGGAAGGGGGCAGAGAGTACTCCTCACCTTCATGGTGGGAGCGAGGCTGGGAGGACCTGGGTGGGAGCGGCGGGGCACGGCCGGCCACCCAGGGCCACTGCCCAGTGACGAGGGGAGAGAGGAAAGGGAAGGCAACGCTGGGGCGAGGGGAGGGGTCTCTGCGACTCCTCTGACATCTGGGAAGGCTTCCTGCGACTTCAGTAAAGAGCGGAGAAGAGACTTAGGGCAGACTTCAGGAAGAACTTAACTGCTAAGAGCACCAAATCCCAGAAGGGGCTCCTTGGGAGATTTTTCCCGGCTGGAACCAAGGCTGCCCCGAGGGTGTCGAGCTTCGCCGACCGAGGGCGGGGCTGCCCTGATCTCCCGACCCCTTCCAGCCTTGGGACACTGGGGGAGCTGCGATCGTTGCGGGATTCCCGCCCCCCACGGACGCTGCAGGGCCTGGGGGGGGCGGGGATGGGGAAGGAAGGAGAGGGGGCGGGGCCGTTGCTAGGGGAGGGGCGGCGGGGAGTGAGAGGAGCGCAGTCGGTGCCGCGGGGCGCGCTCGGCTCTGCGGCTCCAGCTCCCGCGAAGCCTGTTGCTGCCTTCTCCCGGCCGCCGCTTCCCGCCAGGTGCCCAGGGGCCGGCGGCCCGAGGGGTGCGGCGCGCGGGCAGCCCCCCGCCCTCTTGCTCTCCACGCACACAGGTGGACCGAGCGTCTCCGAGAGCGCGGACGCCGGAGAGCCTCCCGGTGTGCCCCGGACCGCGCGCCAAGACCCCGGGCGCCGAGCGGCGATGAACGCGAGCTTCCTGAACCACAGCGGCCTGGAGGCTGCGGGTGGCTTGGGCGGCGGCGGCGGCGGCGGCGGGGCCGGCGTGGGGAACCGCAGCCACGGGCTGGGCACGTGGCTGGGCTGCTGCCCCGGGGGCGCGCCGCTGTCCGCCAGTGACGGGGTCCCCGCGGGGCTGGCTCCGGATGAGCGCAGCCTGTGGGTGACGCGCGTGGCGCAGATTGCCGTGCTTTGCGTGTTGTCGCTCACCGTGGTCTTCGGCGTTTTCTTCCTGGGCTGCAACCTGCTCATCAAGTCGGAGAGCATGATTAACTTTCTGATGCAGGAGCGCCGGCCTTCCAAGGACGTGGGCGCTGCCATCCTGGGGCTGTACTGAGCGCCGCCTCGGCCCGCCCTCGGCAGCTTGGCTGGAAGAAGACGGAGAAGGGAGCCCAGGACCCTGGTTCCCCCTCCCCGGGCTCTGCCGCCGCCTCTCGGCGGGCAGCGCGAGGGGCAGCGACGTGCCTCCGGGCGCCCGGGCCCGGGCCACTGCGGGACCTTAGGCGGCGGCGCGGGAAGGGACTTCCACACCCGACTCGGTCCTGCGTGCGGTCCAGCGTTGGGGGATGGGAGGGTAGCGGATGGGGCTTCTTAACTGTTACTTTGAAAGGAAGTTCTGGGCCGGGTGGGAGAGGTTGTGGGATGCACTTGGGGCTGAGGTCACTGGCGTGGGAACTTTGTGTGTATGTAGGTGGGGTGGAGTGGGGGCGAGTTCCGAGCAGCGTGCGGGGGGGCGCCGCTGTTGACGAATCCGAGTCACTGAGCTTGTTGGTTTGATTTCGCATTTGAGAAGAAATCTTGCAATAAAGCTACAGCCGTCGGGCTTCCCGCGGCTTCCGCCCGCACTCCTGTGGGATGTGTGTGTATGTTGGGGGGTGTGTTGGCGGGGGTGGGCGGTGTGTAGCCTACTAGCAAGTACTTTAGGCAGGTCATAGGACGCCGGGCCTCAGGACTGGGCAGCTGTCGGGGCTGGTCACAGGCTCCTGAGACCCCACTCGGAAGCCGCAGCCGGGGAGGCAAAAAGGTCCTGTTTTCTACGCGGACAGCCAGGGAGGCAGGTCCTGCAGGCTGGCGGGACAGCTGGTGAGATCAATTAAATCACTGGAAAATTTGAATCTATTCCGTGAGATGGAAAAAAAAAAATCAGTTACTTGAGTCCAAAAGGGAGAAAATAGCAAAAATAATACATCAGGACAGTGGGCAAATAAAATTTAATTAATGTGTGGGCAGAGGTCTAGATCGAGGGAAATTTTAATTATAGGGCCAAAACCCCATGTAAGGGCTTGCTTGACGCTACCCTTGTAGAGGGTAGGTGAGCAGATTCTGAAGATGTGCCCTTGCAGCATGGGGAGGAGAGTTTGGGTGGGGGGAATGTATGCTTGGGAGAGGGCTTTGTGGTTTGAAGGCCCCAGGATGTTTAAAATGGAGCAAATGACCTCCAATGTAGCTGTGTTCAGGGAATTTGGAACCTCCCATTATGAGATGCCCCCTGCTGCCCAGAACCCTGGCACCTCTTATAGGTGCAGAATTTCCTTAAAGCCGTGTTAAGCAGTTAGAACCTTGGCACTCACAGCCAAGGGGGAGTGTGAGTGGCTCTGCTGTCTGCAAGTGTCTGGTCTGGGGAAGAACCGAAACTGGGGGGTGGGGGACGGGAGGAGAGAAAGCTGGGCTTTGTAGCTTGTGTATCTCGCCCTTAGCCCTAGTGCCAACCCCACTCAGGCACCCTGGTGCTTGGAAGATTTGTGGGGAGGGCTCTAGTGGATTTCTCCCCCTCTTCTCTCTTTTGCCATGGGTGGAAGTGAAGGTGAATGAGAAGGAAGGTGGCTGAAGCCTTACTTGGCTTTGGGAAGAGAAATATAGGGAGCACCAACTCATGTCTCCAGCACTAGTTCCCCACGAGGTTGGTGGGGGGCACAGCATCTCAACAAAAGCATAGATGGTCACTGATTATGAAGGATTCAGAATCCTCCTGGCTCCTGAGCCCTCCTGTGTAACCAGAATCGTCATCATTAGGGCCTTCCCTGGTGGTCCAGTGGTTAAGACTCCGTGCTGCCGATGCAGGGGTTGGGGGGGCCCGGGTTCCATCCCTGGTCGGGGAACTAGATCCCACATGCATGCTGCAACTAAAAGAGCCCGCGTGCGGCAACTAAGACCCGGCGCAGCCAAATAAATTAATAAATAATAAATAAATATAAAAAAAAAAAAGAATCATCATCATTAGGATGTGTCATCTTCCCACCCACACCCACCCCACCACCCCAATCTCAGACCTGGGAGAGTTCATCCAGTTAGGTCAGTCCAGTAAAGGATAGGGGCCAGAAACTACTTGCAGAGTTAAACCCACAATGTGGAGAATGTTCTGTTGATGGTTTGGGGTGACTTGCAAGTAGCCCAGCTTGACCTGGTGAGAGCAGCCTTGAACAACTGGGGCAACCTGGGGACCTGGCTCTGTAGCACAGCTGCCTGGAGCCTGGCTGACCCGATGGCCTGAAGAATGGAGTTCAGAGAGCTGCAGGCGTTCACGTAAAACCCAAATGACAGGAAAAATGGGAGTTTTGGCAGGGACACAGCTTAGACACTGCTTTCTGGCCGACCAAGTTGGAGCGAACACTACGAGAACTTCCCTCTAATAAAATGGATCTGCGACTGGGGCAAGAGAAGGGGATTCAAGAGTTCAGTTTCCTGAATTTGCTGAAAAAGGAAAGCCTTAATGGGGAAGCTTTGCAGGATTTTCTCACTGTAAAGAAGAAAAAGGACAATGAAGACATGTACTAACATGCGTGTTTGTGCACTCCATCCCATGACTGGCACACCCATGTGTACAAGTATGCACACACAGGCAGGTGCACACAAAGCCAGGCTCAAGCCCCAAAGAGGAAAATAGCAAGTGTGAGTGGGGTCCAGGGAAGGGGTGGAGGGTGAGATCTCATTTGCAGTCCATCTTAGTTCTTTCGAAGCCCTGATGTCCTGTAATGTGTTTACAGAGCTCTCTTATATAAACCTCAGGGGTGGGCACACTTAGTTACGAAAGAGCGAGCGCACGAAGCATAGTGCTTCAGGAGAAAGGCAGGACTAGATCAGAATCCTGAGCCTGGGGCATCGGGCACTGGACAGAGAAAGAGCCTGGTTCTCCAATGCCCTCTCCTCACTCCCCACCCCCGTGCAGGGAGAGATCTTCCAACAAGGGCTGCCCAAGATTCAGGGGCCAAATCTCTGGAGGTCCTGGGTTCAGAAGGGAAGTCCTGGACGCTGGTCTTTGAAATCCTAGCCGCCCTGCTTCCTAGCTCTGTGACTCTGGGGAAGTAACTCAATCTCTCTGAGCCTTAGTTTCCTCATCTATAGAATGGAAGCCATAGTACCCACAGCTCCCATGAGATGATGAGTATAAAGTAGCCGACATAGTGCCTGGCGTGTGATAAACAGCCAATAAAGATAATTATTATGATTATCATTATTTTTGTTTAGGGTATGAACTCTTCCCCAGCAAGATATATTTGGTTCTCTGAAAGGGGATCTTGGACAGAAAAATAGTAACTCGTATTTGCAAAGCACTTTGTAGGTTTCAAAGCACTCTCATAATCAGGACAAAAATAATGTATCGCGTGTCTAATGAGCTGAGCACTGAGCTCCCACTTTGCTGAGGAAGGTTTTGTTACTGCTCCCATTTCACAGGTGAGGTAACTGAGGCTCTAAGAGGTTGTCTGAGGTCACCCAGCCAGGAAGGGGCAGAGCTAGGATTCAGCCCTGCCCGTGACTCCAGCCTTCCCTCCACATGCTCTTGTTTGCTGTCCACAACAGCTCAGTGAGTAAGAGCACACGCTCTCCCATGAGCCTGTTTATAGGAGAGGAAACTAAGTTTCCATTTAACGGACTTGCCCCTGTTCATTCTTTCAACCAGTGTCTACTGTGAATCTCCTGTGGGCCAGATACCGTGCAGGCACTGGGGTGAGCAAGGGGATAGCAGAACTGGAGTCTAGCCCGGCCTGCAGCCCCGGGTACTTGCACTGCTCCTCAGGGCCACTAGCCCTTGGGTATTGAGGGTCTCAGGGACTAGGTCAAACCCTCTACTTCCCTTCCTCTGAGTCAGGGATGGAATATCTGGGGTCAGTTGTGCTCTCACTAGCAAGAGGTCCTCTGGAATGGGGGACAGTAGGAAGGGCTTACATCACAACATCCACTTACTTTCCCACTTGTTTGTCTGAATCCAGTTCACACAGAGCCATGCTGGGCTGGCTTCTGGGAGTCACTCTGCCCAAACTCTCCCCGGACCCCAACTCAGCAGCAGACCAAGAGCAGCCTGGAGTGTTAGGGGAGGTTTAGATGGGACAGTGAAGCCTGAGAAGTGGTGGGCACAGACAAAAAATGGCCACATCCATCATTCCAATGTTGGGGGAAAGGGGTGTGTGTCGGGGGGTGGGTGTGTGGGTATGTGTGTGTCACATATTTTATACCAAGGAATTTGGTGGGATCTCTGAGTAGCATTCCTTGAGTGCAGCTCACGATCCTCTCTTGTCAATCAAGATCTTACCAGGTACATGGGATGTCCAGATCCCCGAACCCGGCTCAGGGCAGGCCAAACCAGGCAAGTGTCCAGGTCTCTGAGATGGCAGCTGGGGCGGGGGTGTGGGGTCCCTACCCTGAGGCAGCATCTGCTTACCCCTGCAGCTCTATGGTGTGATAGAGCTCCATCACTACACTACCCTCGAGGACCAGAACTGTCTTCTCTGTGTGTGTATTTTCTGTGGTGCCAAGCATGATGCTTTATTCTGTTTAGAAACATCACAAAACTTGGTTGAATTGAAGACACAGCCTCTGCTTTCAAGGGGTGTCATGCATCATAGGGATCAAAGACATGTAATCAAATAAACAAAACACAAGGAGGGTAAGTGTTCACTTCAGTCAGATACAAATAAAATCCCATAGTAATGATTCCCTTTTTAGGTGCTAATATTGCCATTTAGAGAAGATCTTCCACATGCCAGGAATGGTGTGAAGCACTTTTCATATTTTATCTCGTAATCCTTTCTATTTTTTTCATAACCCAGATCTAATAATTCCTGTAAGGCAGAGATTATTGTCATCTCCACTTAAGAGAACAAGGCTCAGACTGTTAGGTCATTCCTCTGAAACCACAGTTAAGAATCAATGGAACCAGAGTCCACATTCAAGTCTATCTGAGTTCAAAAGATATTTGGAAAGTGATGAGCTGGCACATTTTATGATTTTGATTGAAACTTTGAAATTAAACCATGACTTGATTTTTCTGTTTCATTGTCCAGGATGTGGGGAGATTTTGGGGAGCACTTCTCACTTTTCTTTGTTGCAGAATGTGATGGTGACTCCTTAGTTATGAAATAGTACTGCTACTGACGATGAAGATGTTGGTGATGATGGTGAGAAATTAACGACTCACCACCATCACTAAACAGACTATAAGTTGACAAGAAAAGTTACCCAAAACACTAAAAGTAGAGAGGGAAAGAGAGGGTTATGTCGAGATGGTTGACTATATACTCACTCCATCCAGCTCTGTGTCATTATAAACACTGGGACAGATATTAAAGAAAATCTATAGCATTGCAGGAAAACATAAGGGGTGCCCTCATTGGACTAGAAACCATGAAGATATCCTGGAAAATAGGTGGCAGATTAGGTCAGGTTGGAAGGGGTACTCACAGCTCACAGATCAGGAAAGCAAGGTCTGCCACAAAAGGTGGGAACTGTTCCAGGGTGTGCCAAACTGGGGTGCATGGGCAAGGGAAGCAGGAGGAGTCACTCCCGGGGTACTGCAGAGGTTGTAGTCAGAAGGATCAGCTTCCTCTCTCCTTGTCGCAGCACTTCTTGCCATCAGAGGCAACTCTGAGGCTTTGTCATGAGCAGGGCACTAGGGATGATACAGAAAAGGAGAAATTATTTATGGCCATGGTGAGCTTAAGATACACTGATCTGTAAAGATTAGAAGAGGTTTGCAATGGCAGTCAGAGGGCATACCTGACCCAAAGACTGCTCTGCGTCCTTGATGCCATGGGCCCTGTCTACCCTGGAACCTGCCTTGTTATGCTCCTGACTGCAGACTTAGATAATGAGATGCTCCACTTCTAAAAATGTGGCTTTATATTAACTTTTCTGCAATGTATGTATCGGCAGTCACATGTGTACTTACCAAAAGGGTGAAAAACTCCAATGAATTGCCATGGAGATGAAACCTGGAATGAGGTTGCCATGGTAAAAAAAACTGTTTCTAAAATGCCACATCACCTTGGGGAAGTAGGAAGCTCCTGTCAAAGACTTGAAGTTAGAGGCCAAATCACAGACCTTCCCATCAGGGCTGGGTGCTCTTTCAGTTTCTTTTTACTTCTTTTTTTCTTTTCTTTTCTTTTCTTGCCATCCCCAAAGGCAAGGGATTTAAATTTTGAAGACTTTGATTCAAGCTCTGGCTGTGTCGTTAATAAGTTATGGGAATCAGGTATCTGAGGGCCCTGAAGAGGTGTGAGGAAGAGGGCCGCTGGCCCTCCTCTCTGGCTCTGTATTGACCTGCCGTGTGACCTTGGACAAGTCATTCTATCTGTTCATGGGTTTCCTCCCATACAAAGCAAGGAGCTGGACTAGGTGTTCTCTAAGATCATTCCAGTGCTTTTTTCTCTCTCCCATGACACTCTGCCTCGAGGGGCAACCAGCCTCTCAAGTAAATTAGGCCAGTGGAGCTGTCTGTGGTGCTGAACATCTGTCTGTTGAGCTCCTGGGCTACATCCTGTTCTCAATAGATCATGGCTATTCTCAGCACTCCCAGAGACTGGCGGACTCAGGCCACCTCCATCAGGAGTCTAGGGACCTGCTTGCAGCTGGAGAGAAGACTCCAGAGGGTCTTGGAGTTCAGAGAGCACTGGAGGAGGAATCTGGAGATGTGGTCCCAGCCTGACTCTGACATTTGCTCTCAATGGGTTTTTGATGAAGCCACACCTTCCCTGTGGACCTTTGTTTTCTCATCAATGAGACTAAGATGGGGACTAAGATGATCCCTAACACCCGATGGGCCAGAAGAGTCCCGGGAAGCTTGCCTGGGCTACAGGGGACAGGAGAGCCCATACATATTCAGCCAATCCCCACCTGTCCCAAGGCTCAGGCTTCTCTAGTAGGACTGAGGATGATGAACAAAGCACACTCCCTTGTTAGGAACATATGTTCTTTTGTCTGGAAGAAAAGACAGGCCGTGAGCAGATGTAGCATTTACATTTTCTCAAGTGACAACTGAACACTGAGGATGATTAGTGCTTGTTATGAAATGTGTCAAAACTATAATAAAATCTCCAACTTATATCATCCGCCTACTTATCTGATTATCTTTCCAGAATTCTGCTTCACTCCTCAGTATCACAGGATGAAAAAGACAAAGAAAGGAAAGCTCAAAGGGAGTTCACGCTAGGAGGGACACAGACACCGCAATTCGCTCTGAAACACGTTTTTCACCCTTCAACTCCCCCATTTGTCGACATAACGGGATGGTTGGGAGTGTGGAGTCCATAATCAAGAAGGGCCCTTGATTCAAGCCCTGCTTCTGCTTCTTATTAGCTATAAGACATGCTTTCCAAGCTTCAGTTTCTTCGTTTGTAAAATGGGCGTTAATGACATGTACCTCTTAATTTTGCTGAAGGGATTAAGTAACATCGTTTATGAAAATGATTAGCAAGCACAGTGTCAGCACACATTGAAAGTGATCGCTTTGGTTATTAATAGCTGCATAACAAACTACCCCCAAAACTTTATGGTTTAAAATGATAACCATTTTATTATCTCTCATGGTTCTGTGGGTTGACTGGGCAACCGTGGGTTAGCTGGGCAGTTCCCCTGCTGCACGTGACATCAGCAGGAACTGCAGCCATCTAGAGGTCATCTGGCTAGTGTCCAAGTCTGATGCCTTGGTGGGGACAGCTGGAAGTCAGGGCTCAGCTGGAATGGCTGGACCTCTCTTTTTTCCTAGTAGTCTCTGGCATCTCCTTCTCCATGTGCTTCTCCCATGGTCTCTACAGCAGGACTTATTACATGTCAGCTTTCTTCCCAGGAGTGTGAAAGCAGAAGTTTCCAAGCCTTCATAAGCCTTAGGCTCAGAATTGGCATATTTCTTTTCTGCCACATCCTATTTATTAATATGAGTCCCAGGGCCAGTCCAGATCCACTGTGGGAGGAGAGACTATATAAGGGCATCAATATCAGGAGGCGTCGTTCATTGGGGAGTGTCTTTGGAAACAAACCACTACACTGATCAATAAATAATTTTTATGTTTGAAATTCCAAGTATGCCACTCCCTTATCCCTTTCTTAGAAATATCACCTCTTGTTGGGTTTGCACAGAGTTACTGAACAAGTATTTTGTTGACTATATAGAGTAATTTAGAGTTACGTGGTCACCGCCCTAACTACAGTCCCCTAGGATAGGTGTCATGTTTTTCTCACATATCACCCCACAGGCCTAGAACAGGGCTCTGCATACAGTAGGTATTAACTAAAGGCTTCACACTTTGTTGGATATTAATATTTCTTTACCAACTTTATTTGGGTTAATATTTTCTTTGCGTATCTTTTCTTCAACCCTTTTCTTGCAGGATTTCTCTGTCAATATATTTTGGGTACATAAAATACAGCTGGATTAAAACATATATAATCTTTTCACTGGTGACGTGTTTCCTCTGGTTTCATTTATCGTGATAACCAATATATTTGGATTTATTTCTATCGTCTTATCTAGTGTTCTGTTTTTATTACTCTTTTTATTTGCTTCTTCCCCCCCCCCCTTCTTTCATGTCTTCTATTGGTTTGGAAGTTATGCATTTTATTTCTGTTCCTCTGGCGGTTACCTTCAATTTTTAACAGCATCCTTGATGAAAGAGCCTGAAATTAATCAATATCTCTGTCTTCATCCTGGATAAAACAAAGACTTCAGATGTTTAAACTCTGATTACCTCACCCATATACCAAGTTTTCTTGTCTAGTATTTTATTTCCACCTTGTTTTTTTTTAACTCTCCCCAAAGTAGTTGTTATAAATGTCTTTTTATTTTTAAAATTACATACAGTGAAATTCATTTTTTTTCTGGTGTATGGTACTAGGTGTTTTGACAAATGCTTCGAGGTGTGTAATCACCAACACAATTAAGATACACAACAGTTCTACCAGACAAACAAACACAGTTCCTCATGCTGCCACTTTGTAGTCAAATCCTCCCTCCTTCCTTTAACCCTTGACAATCACTGACTTGTTCTCTGTCCTTATGGTTTTTCTTTTCCAGAATGTCAAATCAATGGAACCATAAGATATATAGCCTTTTCAGTTTGGCTTCTTACACTTAGCTTAATGCATTCACATTGCTGCCTGTATCAATAGTTCGTTCTGGGCTTCCCTGGTGGCGCAGTGGTTGAGAATCTGCCTGCCAATGCAGGGGACACGGGTTCGAGCCCTGGTCTGGGAAGATCCCACATGCCGCGGAGCAACTGGGCCCGTGAGCCACAACTACTGAGCCTGCGCGTCTGGAGCCTGTGCTCCCAACAAGATAGGCCGCGATAGTGAGAGAGGCCCGTGCACTGCGATGAAGAGTGGCCCCCGCTTGCCGCAACTAGAGAAAGCCCTCGCACAGAAACAAAGACCCAACACAGCTAAAAATTAAAAATAAATAAATAAATAAATAAATAAAGAGAAGTATCAATGAAACCCCCCCCAAAAAATAGTTCTTTTTTATCGTTGAGTAGTATTCCATCATATGAATGCATCACAGATTTTTTAAATTAATTTTTGATTTTTATCTATCTCCAGTTGAAGGACATTTGGGTTGTATCAGTTTTCGGTGATTATGAAAAATCCATCACAAACAATCATGTAGTTTTGTATGTATGTGTACGAAAACTTTTCATTTCTCTTGGGTAAATACCTAGAAGGGGGATTGTTGCATCCTACAGAAAGTATATACTTAACTCTACAAGAAACTGCCAAACTGTTTTCCACAGTGGATGTCACATTTTGCGTTCCCGTCAGCAATATGCAAATGTTTTAGTTGCTCTGCACCCTCACCAGCACTTGGTAATGTCAGGGTTATTATTATTTTTTGTATTTTATTTATATGTACATGTGTCTTTCTAGTATGTGTGTAGCAATATCTCATTGAGTTAAATTTGTATTTTCTAATGAATGGTGGTGTTGAAAATCTTTTCATGGGCTCATCTGTCATCTGCATGTCTTCTTGAGTGAAGTGTCTTTTGCTCATTTTTAAAGTTGGATTGGGCTTCCCTGGTGGCTCAGTGGTTAAGAATCCACCTGCCAATGCAGGGGACACAGGTTCGAGCCCTGGTCAGGGAAGATCCCACATGCCGCGGAGCAACTAAGCCCGTGAGCCACAACTACTGAGCCTGCGCTCTACAGCCCGCGAGCCACAGCTACTAAGCCCGCACACCTAGAGCCCGTGCTCCGCAACAAGAGAAGCCACCGCAATGAGAAGCCCGCGCACCGCAACAAAGACACAACGCAGCCAAAAATAAATTAAAAAAAAAAAAAAAGTTGGATTGTTAGTTTCTGATTGTTGACTTCTGTATAGTTTGGATACAAGTCTTTTGGCCGATTGTGATTTGTGAATATTTTTTCCCAGCCTATGCCTTTTCATTCTCTTAACAGAGTCTCTCACAGAGTTCCATACCTCCCCCAACCACTGCCACCCCCACCACCGCTACTGTGTCCCCAGTACCTAGCTAGCACCTGCATGGCAGGGACGCCACAGATGTCCGTTGAGTGGATGATATAATAGTGAATGAAGAGGTGACTCACTCTGGTCTGGGTTTTGCATCACTCAGGTCTATTGCCTTCTTGCTCTGGCTCTCTGTTCTCCAAGTGGCTTTCTGATCTTTATTTTGGCTTCCCTGGTCTCCTGACTCCAAGAAAGGAGTCCCCAGAATAGTGAGCATGGGTAGTCCAGTGACTGAAAAGGCAGCCTCCATCCCTTCCATCCTGAGTTTAGGAAGTGGTGTTCTGGTTGCTCATCATTGAGTTTGGTCAGTCCAGAGAGGCTGGCCACTTTTGAGGGTCCTGGCCCAACTTCTGGACCCTACTGAAGCCTGGACCATGATGGTCGCTCTGAAGTCCACCCTGTGAGGTCCTGCCTGAGGGCCCAGCCAACCTTCCTCAGATGGCCCCTCTCTTGAATCTCTCTCTTCCCTGCTCAGCCCAGAAGGTGAGGGAGGGAAGTCAGCTCCAGGGTGCGAGGATTGGCTTCTGGGGACCCCCAGGGATGGAAGGACTTTCCGTGGTTAGAGAGATAAAAAGGGAGGAGAAAAGTTTTGGGGGTGGAGAGTGGGAGGGCAAAGGAGAGAGCCTGGAACAAAAAAAGTGTTCAGGAAATACTCTAGCTTAATCCCTTCTCACCATAATTCAGTGTAAAGGGATTGCTATCTGTGGGGGTTGGTAGAGAAGTTTTATTTCCAAATGCAGCAGAGCCTTCTTTGCTCTAGAGATAGAGTCAACTTGCCTTTTTTCTTAGTTCCCCAAAGAAAGATGGAGAACTTCTCATTTCTCCAGGGTTTTTAATGCAGTGTCAGGAAGGCAATGGGGGACCTAAGTGTGGTCGTGGTCTACAGGATCTGAAAAATAGTCAGTGGCTCTTGAGCACTACCAGACAAAGAGAAGTAAACTTAGAAGTCGGGGTGGGGTGGTAGTGGTAGATTTAGGTTTTTCCAAAAAAGAAAGCAGAATACTTTTCCTTTTGAGCCAAACCTCTTCTTAAAAATTTAAAGACTGGAGGTCATGCACTTTGCTGACTGCTCTCAGTCAGTCTGTCCATCTGTCTGCTGGTAGGAAGCAGATGCTGCTTCTGCTGCTAAGGCACCCTCTGCCCCCACCTTCCCACTAGCTCCCTGGTACTGCTCTCTGGCCTCACTTAGGTCTCCCCTTGCACTCCTGACACTGACTCACTTGTCCTAGGATGTTCTGCCTGTGGAGGAGAGCCTTGGGCACACCTAATTTTGTCAAGTTGTCCTGCCTGGACACATGGAGACCTCTTGTCTTTGCATTGGAATTTGCTTTGGTAAAGCATTTCCCATCTCACACTACTCATTCAGCCTTGTACTAGTTCTTCAAGGTAGGTAGGTTGTACATTTCACTGTTGGGGAAACTGAGAGGTCATACAGCAAGTTGGGGGATGGAGTGGGCTAGAGCCCATGTTCTCTCAACCCGTGTCCACGTGTGGGGTTTTCATGGACTGGACTCAGTCTTCAGGCAGACTCAAACTCCCCAGAGCCCCTGACTTCCCAGGAAGTTGGGTCCACCCCTTGTCCCCGTCCCACGACCTCTGGAGGCAGGGAGAACTCTTGTGTACCGGAAGTGGGTGGTGGGAAGGACGATGCCCTGATGGCCCAGTCCTCGCCCCTGAGCTGGCACATCCTCCTGGAGTGTTCTGCAGCTAGGCCTCAGAGTAGCTCATCTTTAAGTCTCCTTCCAGCTCCCCCTTCCAATGGTTCTTGGCTTAGTCAGGCTCTGAGACGCCTTGGCTCCTGCCACCAGCACTTCCTTCAGTTTAAGAATAAAAGGAAGCCATCCTCTGAGTCCCCACGCACATCTCCCACCCCCAGAGTCTTCTTTGCTAGCTCCTGCTGTTGCGACTGTCAGGAGTAGATTTTTGGGTAATTGTTGCCATGGAGACCCTGTCTTGAGTTATTGTGCAAATGTGTCCCATCTTTCTCCTTATTTGGTGTGTGATATGAATGCGGGTAAAATGGGGAGGCTGAAGGCGTGCCCTTGCCATGCAAGTTGGTTTACCTGGGCCCAAGCTGCTTGGCAGCCTGCATCACATTTCTGTCTTCATCAAGGTCTCTGACCAGTTGCTGCCAATGGAAAGAAGGTCCTGGACAAGTTCAGAGACACCTACTTCTATAAATTACAAAATGCTTGACAGGGGAGGGCCCATGTCAGTCTTACTCATAGTTACATATACAGTATTTAGCAATGCGCCTGTATATAACAGACACTTAATCACTATTTCTTGCATGAATGTTGAATAAGCATAGATCTGTAAGAGTAATCTTATTGATCCTTAAGTACATACTTCAGTGGCTTCTGTAAGAATGATTCCTCTTGTTCTATGTGTTTATCCCTCGTGGGAATGGAAACACTTTCAGAATGCTTCGTGACTTCTAAGGTTACACACACCTCTGGCAGAGCTCAGCCAGGTGCAGCTGAGGACAAGGAGACCTGCTCTCCATGGGTTGAATGGGATCACCCAGATCCACTGACTTTTGGCAGCAACAGATCCCCAAAGCGGTAGCCCACATCCCTGGAGCCATCATTCCCTTGGGGAATTAAGCCAGAGCTCCCAGAACCTTCCTCCAAGAGATGAAGCCTGTCTAAAAGATGAGGAGTCACTCACCTAGACCCCAGCTCCAACCCACTTCCATAATCATCACCAGGCACACCAATCCTGCCGCAGAATCCAGGCTTAGCACCTCGCCTCCGTTTCCCCGAGCACTCAGCCTCCCACATGCAGATGACTGGATCACTCGCACTATTTTTATTACGTCTCTTTCCTATCCAAGATCTGGCCTCATCTCCCCACTGCTTTTTCTACCAGATACAGACTCAACTTGCATTCAAGGGCTTTCATCAATTCCTTCCTCTCCCACCAAACGAACCAGCCCTTCATGCCCTCTCCACCTTACCCCTCCTCACCTTGGCTCCCTGCCCTCTGTACTTCCAAGTCAGCTCTCCGAGAGCAGCCTCACCCACCCTGCTCAGACTGGCTTTACTCAGGCTCTGTCCTCCCCGAATGACTTTCTCTGACCCTTGCTGGGAATCCATCACCTTCTTCGAGAATTTACATTAGCATCCTTCCTCCACAATGGCTCACGGCACAGCTGCTGTGGAAAAGGCTTGAGTGTTGGAACCGGGGCAGGAGGTACAAAGACAGGGTAGCGTGTTGACGAGAGCGGGAGGGTGGTATTGTGTCCCACCAGCACTGTCAGCTACACAGGCTACTCCAGGGCTGCCATCCAACAGGAGCCACGAGACACAAAACATATGGCCACCCCCTCGGTGTCTACGCAGATTTGACAAGCTTCCCAATAAAGGATTCATTGTTACCCAACAGACAAGGAACAAGGGAAGCAAGAAGGCTTGTAAGGCAGAATTCTTGCCTTGTGTGGGGAGGTTTCTGTTTACGCTGCTACACAGGAGGGAACAGGAGCTGAGTTAGAATATTGCCGGAGCTGCTGAATAACATTCTGATCCAGGACTAATCTTATGGGCTTTTCATCAGTTTTCCCCTGAAGGTTAAGATGGACCCTCCTGCGAGTGAGGAGGGTCACTCTTACCCCTCTTCCTCCCACTCTCCATTTCTACAGGGTTGTAGGTCAGACCGTATTTTCTTGCCTTGCTGATGAGGCTTCATGAGGCATGGAGAGATGATTCTAGATTGCGCAGTGCCTCGTCTGATGTGAGGAGAGGCAGCATCTGGATCCCCAATCAAATAGGGGAGTTAGAGTCCCCACCCCCAGAAGGTTCCTAGACTGATGGTGGAGACACACCCCCTGTTCCAAAAAGCTCTTTAGTCAGTTGGCCAGGGGTGAGGTGAGAGGGATGACACACACAGAGCTACGCTCAAATAATACATCTAACCAAGTACAGCTGGACCAAAGTGTTAGCAAAAGCAAGGAGTCACAAAGGGAGGAATGGTGATGAAGTTAAGACCTGGTTTGGAAGGCTACCTGGAGGAGGTGAGCGCTGAAGGAATGGTTTGGTGAACAGAAGGGATTCCAAGCCATGCACTGCATCGGAGGTGTGCTTGGCCTGAGACGTCCACAGAGAATTTATGAGTGTATTCCTTAATGAGTCTGGTTCAGAAATCAAGTCCTTCCAAGCTCTACTTTGACTCCTGTCAAGACAAAAATTTGGGGGGCTCAAGGTCTATCTGAGTTAATATTTACTGTGTGCCAGCTTTGCATCTAGCATCTTATAATGTAAATAGCTTGGGAGGAGAGAACAGAGACAGACAAAGGCATGGCTTTGGTCTTGTAGAGGGTTTCCTTCTGAGCCTTCAATGAAAGACACAGAAACCCAGTATAAACCAGCTTAAGTAGGAAAGGGATTTACTGGCTCCCTAAATCGGGAAGTTTTGAGGGCATGGCTCAACCCAGGGGCTTAACTGATATTGTTCCCTCTCTCTCTCCCTCCCTCCCCCCTCTCTTTTCTCCTCTCTCCCTCCCTCCCTCTCCATCTCTTGGCTGTGTTTTCCTCTTAGAGGGCTTCATTCTCAGGCAGCCTCTCCACATGGCTGTAACGAAAGCTCCAGGTTAAGATGTCTTGCTCTCACTGAGGCAGTGATCAGTTAGAATTAGTACTAAAGGGGCCATGCCAGTCTGAGTCTGTTCCTTTTGAAACTTTCCCAGAAGTCCCTTCCAGCAACTTCTCCCCACATCCTGTTGACCAGAACTGGGTGACATAACTACCCCCACTGCAAGAAAGCCTGCAGAGGCATTTTCAACTGGGCTTCCAATAAAATTAGGGTTTTGTTAGTGAGAACCAAAGGGAGAAAGGACATTGGCGGGGTAGCCAGCACTGTCTATAGGAATACCAAGGAAGATTCTTATTGGCTCTGCATGGTCATGGGGTCATCCCTGAACCAACCACTAGGGCCCACTGATAGAGTCCTCTGATTGGCCAGGCTTGCTTCAGAGGCTTCCCCCTGTTGAAGAAGGCAGCCCTAGCTGAATCCCATGGAATAGATTTTTCCATAGAAAGGAGAGATTATGTTACCGGCAGAAGGGGATAACGGCTTGTAGTCCAAAGAGGGGATGCTGGGCAGATAAACAACATATGCCCACGACAAGAATTCTCCAGTACAGAAAGAAAATATACCGGAAAAAAAAATAGCTTTAAGAAGAAAAATAGCTTCAGGAATCTCCTCCTCTCCCTGACACAATATATACAAAGTTATACTGCAGGAACCAAATAGAGCTGCACTGAGAAAAATGGTTTAGAAAGGAAGACATCCTGGTGGGAGTGAACTTGGAGTTGGAGTGTGAAGGAGGTGATGGCTAGAGAGGAGGAGCAGGGAGGCAAAAGTCCAGAGGGAGAAGCGCTACACAGAGGCCAGGAACAGGGCTGGCTGGGAGAGAGAGGGGAGGAGGAGTGGACAGCCCACCCTGCGGCTGTGAGGGTGGGGTTCCTCCCTGAGTGTACCTGGTCCCCAGAAAACTGGAGGTTTCCCTTTCCCACCTGGGTCAGTGTCTGGCTTTGGTGCAGCAGTGGTTGAGAATCCGCCTGCCAGTGCAGGGGACGCGGGTTTGATCACTGGTCCGGGAAGATCCCACATGCTGCGGAGCAACTAAGCCTGTGCGCCACAATTATTAAGCCTGCGCTCTAGAGCCCACAAGCCACAACTACTGAGCTCACGTGCCGCAACTACTGAAGCCATGCGCTCTAGGGCCCGTGTGCCACAACTACTGAAGCCCGCGCACCTACAGCCCATGCTCCGCAACAAGAGAAGCCACCACAATGAGGAGCCCGGGCACTGCAACGAAGAGTAGCTCCCGCTCGCCGCAACTAGAGAAAGCCCGCATGCAGCAACAAAGACCTAAAGCAGCCAAAAATAAGTTAAAAAAAAAAAAAAAAAAAGAATTATCTTGGCCTGGGAGGTGGGGCAGAGGGGTACAGGGAAGACCTCCAATGCCAAATTGCAGGGGAGAGAAGGGAGGTGGCTCTGACATGGGAGCAAGAGGGAGCCACAGGGAGCAAGTTCCTAACCCAGTTAAGAAGTGATTATATGGTCGTTTTTAAGGGCTATGCCAGTTATCAGACACATCCCAGGCGGCTCTACCTGGCAGCTTGACAATTCACCATTAAACCTGGGATCTGGAGCCGGCTGATGCAGCAGCTGGGCGAGGAGCCCAGGCACAGACAGCTCTGGTGGGAATCTTTAAGGATGAAAATGATGGGAAAGGAACTTGCTGTTTCCATGGAGACTGACTCTGGGAGGATGAAACATGGTCCAATGGGTAACCCGAGGGGAGAATGCCACCCACCACCAGGCTTTCACTGTGGGCGGCAAGCGGGCACCTCTGGAAGCGCTGTTTCAGCCATGTTCGTGGGCTCTGTCCACCTCTGTCTGCATTCTCTTAGGGACATCACAATCTGGCAATGTGCGTGCCAGGTCACGTCAATATCTGAGGGGCCTGGGGAGATACCCCCTAATCAGAAAAGACTTGGCATGGCTCCTGACACCCTGAGTTAGCTGTGCCAGGCAAGAGTATGGTACAGTGCCAGGCAATGGGACTGTAGCTCACGCGAGGGCCACAGACTAGGATTAGGACAAGCTGGCAAGGTGAGAATGCCCATGGCAGGGGTGAAATGGCAGAAGCACTAGACTGGGAGTAGGGGACCTCCATTCTGATTTCAGATCTGTTATTACCAACTGGCTGAGTGATCCCTAGCAAGTCACTCTTCCAGAAGGTCCCTAAGACCCCTTCCAGCTCCACTTTTCCTCTCTTCTGGGATTTGGAACCTGACAGTTTTGATCTCATCAGCCCCATGTCTCAGCCCACTGCACTACCCCACCAGGGCACAGGGTGTCCCCCACAGAGACCAGTCCCGGCTCTTCTCAGGCTGCTGCTGAGCAGGTTCTGAGACAGATAAGATGCTGCGGCAGCCCCCAACCCCGCTGGCCTTTGCTGCTCAGGGCCATCCTGCTCCTGAGCTTGGGGGTGTCTGAGCATGCAGACAGACGTTCCTGAAGGTCCCAGCTGCCCCCGCATGCTCCTGTGACTGACATTCTTCCCTCCGAAAGGGAGTGGGGGGCTTGTGACTGCCACAGACCAAGGAGTATGGCAGAACTGATGCCGTGTGACTTCTGAGGCTTGGGCATAAACAGGATACAGCTCCCCCCAGGCTCTTTCCCTTGGGTTGCTCACTCTTGGAACCTAGCCATCATGCTGTGAGGAAGCCCTGGCTGCATGGAGATGCCTCGCGCAGGTGTTCTAGCGGACAGGTCCAGCCAAGGAGCTCAGCGGACAGCAAGCACCTACGTGAGTGAAACTTCAGATGATTTCCATCCCCAGCCCTGGAATCTTCCAGCTGAAGCCCCAGACATTATGGAGCAGAGATGAGCCATCCCAGCCCTGTCCTAGTTCCAGATCTTTAGAAACGGTGAGATGTAACAGTGGAGTATTGCTATCTTAAGCCCCTATGTTTTGTGGTGACATGTTATGCAAAACTAATGCAGGTGGGACCTCGTGAATCACGTTTGTACTACAAGGCCCAGCCCCATGATGATACATAGTGGGTGCCCAATTAGTATTTCCTGAATGACTGAATGAACTTCAGCAGGTGACAATTCTAGTCTAACCTTTCAATCATCGCTCTCACCTCTCCTACATCCTCTCCCCAGAGTTCCCCTGCTCTCAGGGAACCTAGGCAGTCCCAAGCCTGCCCTGGATGACATCACTGAGCCCTGAATCAACCAACCCTGCAGCCGACTTCAGCTCCATCGGTTCTTTAAGCTACTTGGAGTTGCTGGTGCTTGCAGCCCAGAGCGTTGGTCCACGCAATTGATCGCTTTGTCCTCACCACAGTTTTGTGAGCTAGGTCATTATTACCATCCCCATTTCATACCTGAGGACACTGAGGCTGAGAGAAAGAGAGAGTAAGCAAGTGAGAATAAGTAATAAAGCAGGGATTTGAATTCAGATCTTCCGATGCCAAATGCAATATTATATCCACGACATCATACCTGTTCACAAATGAAGTCTCACTGTGAATGTCTCCTGTAGTTTTTTTAGGGATATCGGGTCCTTGACTAACAGCCACATGAGCTGAACAAGAATGGACCAGACCTAGGTCTTATACAGTGCTAATTAACAAGAAAAAAAAACCTTCGGCTACCATCTTCTTATGTCCCAGGCTGTGCAGAAGCACTTTATATACACTGCAGTGTTCACTGGCTCCCAGCCTCCCTTTGGGATGGGCGTAATTTATCCCTATAAGAGAGCAGAGTCTTGGGATAGGTGATATGACTTGCTTGAGGTAACACAATAATGACAGAGATGGGCTGCATACCCAGGCCTGCTTGATTCCAACCACTTAAACTCTTCTGCCTCTTAACAAATCACTTCCATTGACTGCCAAGACCTCAAATGTGGGCACATAAGCCACCCTTATGAGGTAGCTATTATTATTCCCATCACACAGATGAGGAAACAGGTTTGGACAATTAAACCCAAGGTTATCTTGCTAAGAAGTGGTAAAGTCAAGATTCTAAGCCATGTCTGCCAACCCCATCACAAATACCATCCCACCACCCTCGTCGTGCTAGCTGCATCTCACAAGATCACGTCGAGGTCCTTGGTGGCCAGGTCCTCCCAGGAGAGCTGAGCTTGTCCACACCACATGTTAGACTAACAGCTTCTCCACCAAGTCTCATCAGCATGTCACAAATGAGCTGTGGTGAGCTCTCAGGGTATGCGGCAGTGCCAGCCGCTGCCTCCACAACCTGTGCCCGTTTGCTGGTTGCTCCATGTCTGAGGCGTCCAGACCCGGGTGCTCCTGAGAAAGACTGGCTACCCGGAGCCCCAGCAAACCCTCCCTCCTGTACACTTACACCAGAGAGCAGGCTTTAACCCAGACCCTCATGGCGAGGCTGGCTTAGGAGCGTCCCCCCTCCTCCTTCCTGAGTCCACAGAGCTCAGGGCGTGCACAGGGATCCTTCCCACTGCTCCGGTTTCAGGACAACAACTAAGGATCCTTACATCTGCGTTCACAGCAGGGCCTTCCTCCACCCCCAGCTCCAGCTTCCTACCCAGTACTTTCCCACTCTTTCCACAGGTCGCTCTGAAACCCGGCCAGCTGAGAACTGAGCTCATACTCCTCCCCTTCAAAGCAGCACCCCTCCCCAGGGAGGGATGCCCTCCGAGGACGTCAGTCAGTACCATCCTCGGCCACTGACCTATTCTCCACCCGGCCCCTGTCCTCCCTCCCCCAGAAAACACTCCAACACCACTCCCGCCCCCATCTGGATAAGCTCTCATCTTGGGTATCGACCCTGCCCTGTGACATCTCCTGTAATTACTAAATCGACTTCCTATGTTAAAAGGGTACAATACTAGGGGTGAGCTTTTTTTTTCCTTAAGTGAATATCCCAGCCCTTCTACATCTTTAATTGAGCGCTGTTCCCTCCCAATGGATGATCTCAGAAAATTTGTTTCAAGATGTTTTCTCATTCGAGGAGGTGGCCAAGGTTCCCAGTCTGGAATTCTGCCCCGGGGGCTGCCTGCCAAGGGTCTCCCAAGGCCTGTGGGCCGAGGTAAGAGAGGCTGCTCCCTGCCACAGCGCTGAAGGAGGGAGAAGAAAGAAGTGGTTTCCTGGACGCTGACTTTGCGCCCACTCGTGCATACAGCAACGAGAACTCAGACAACACCCACCAGCGTTCAGAATTTTAGCTTCCGATATTCACAACAACGTGGAGAGGTCCAAGGGACAGCGATGATTATTCTCTGCTCCTACAGAGGTCCCAGCTCTCCGACCCCTTGCCCCTGTCCCTGCCCAGGCCCTAGCATGAGGAACTCTTAGCAGAGCATGCCCACAGGTGCCAGGAGGTGAGCAGAGCCAGAGGCTAGGCCCTGCCCCAGATGTCTTGGTTGAAAGAATGGGGGGCCATGGCCCAGGCTGGAAAGGGGAAGGGGGAGTGGAACCGTCTCCTGCACAGCCCACACCTGCTCGCCCCTGATGAGCGACAGCCCACCAAGGCTTCAGCTCCATTTCAGGCTTCTTGAGCCTCTGAGCACCAACCACTTCTCGGATGGGCTGTGAGCTGGTGCAAGGAAGCTGGGAGCCAAGCAGACGATGGCAGTCAGCCCTCCCAGCGGCTCTCCCTCGCCGCCTTTGACACTTAACGAGGCTGATTAGAGCTTGTTAACTCCGCCATGCCAGGCCCCTCCCCTTCAACTTCTCCCACGACTCCTCCTCTCCTTCAGGCATCCCGCAGCCATCACCTCGCTCTCTCCCAGAAAGCCCTTCCTAGTTAACGCCCCACTGAGACAGCCACTCTGAACTGCTGTCCCTCCACCTTGGGAGGTTCTGCATGTTACTTTGAACTCTGCTTGTTTCATGCGACCAGGTCCTGCCTTTCCAGTTAAACAGGAATAACCTATCACATCTGGAAGGCATTTAGAGCAGAGGTTCTCAACCTTGGCTGCATGTGAGAATCTCTTGGAAGGTTAAAAAAAAAAAATCCTGAAATCCAGGCCACACCCCTGATCAAGTAGCTCAGATCCTCTGGGGGCAAGATCCAGAATCAAGACTTTTTAAAGCTCCCCCGTAAGTGGCCTAGGCTGAGAAGCACTGCTTCAGACCTCTGGAGTCTGCTACAAACACTAGGTTATTTGGGCCCCATGTCCACCCTGGGAAGGGACAAAGACAGGTGTTACTCCCATTCTAAGAGGAGAGAGCTTAGGTTCAGAGAGGTGCCTGCCATGGGGCTGCTGCCAGCAGGGCTGCGACTTGAGACCAGGCGTCTGCATCCTAGATTCAGGGCTTTTACTGCTGCCTGGTGCCTCTTTAATTACTGCTCGCCGCAGAGGGCAGAGGCTGCTTCCAACCCCTCTGTCTGCCCTGAAACAGCTAACACGGTGCTGGGCATATGCCAAGGCTCTGGTAGCTGGGTACCCAAGGCTGAGGAGGTGGAAGGCTTCCCTGCTGGGCCTGGGCAAGTCTATGTCAGCTCTCCAGGAGGAGGGGCTGGGGAGACGCCACCAACAGAACTGCTAGGCCAGGGAGACAGCCTCCACAGCCACAGTCCCCTCTTCCTGGGTGCCCTAAATCAGTCACAGACTTTAGTGTCCACAGGGTGACCAGCCATCCTGGTTTACTCCAGCCTGAGGAGGTCACCAGGATTCAGGACTTTCAGCCTCGAAGCCAGAACGAATTAGTTGCCCCCTTGTCTCTCTCCAAACAGTGCTGGTTGGCACATTTTCCCTCCCGTGCCTCGCCTGCTTTCACATTGACCATCGCTGCTGTTGAGGGCCTACAAGCACAAGGCCAGTGCCACCAGTGGCCTTGACCCTTCCGGCTTCCTCCTGGCCTAGTCACAGCAGCGCAGCTGGTCCATGGCCTCCATTCTCAGTAGTCTGTCAGCTGCCTGGGCCGGGCTCCTCAAGTGCCCTCCTACAGGCCATGACCCAGTACCTGTGGAGCGCCTACTGTGTGCACAGGATGCACAAGAAAGGTCCCTGCAGTGAGGACACCTCAACAACTACCATTCCCCAGGGACTATGTGGCGCTGGAGGTATGTTGGGGGTGGAAACAAAGATGCAGATGTACAAAAGGGCATGGCATGTTCCCAGAAGGCCAACCAGTCCAGAGAGGATGGAGAACTAGGCAGGGATGGTAGGGAGGGCCAGGAGGTACACTGGAGGGGGCAGTGACAGGCTGGCCTGTCACACTAAGGTACTGTCCTCAGCAGACACAGAGGAATCAGTCAATGAGGGGGTCCGCAGGCCGGGAGGGATCTGGCCCCTTCCCAAACCACATGGGAGAAGTAAGCTTCTACCCCATCCCCGGCTGGTCTGGGGAAGCGGTCCCCCGCCTTGCCTTGGGTAGAAACCTCCTGTGCTAGACCAGTCTCTCTCACCCCTGTCTACACGTTACAACTGCCTGGGCAACCCTTAAAACTCCCCATAGCCAGGCTGCAACCCAAGCCAATTAAATCAGAATGGATCAGGGTTAAGACCCACACACAGGTATCTTTAAAAGCTCTGGAGGGAATCCCGATGTGGAGCCAAGGTTGGGAGCCCTCTGCTAGCGGGATGTGGGGATGAGGGGGGCCTGCTCATCGAGGTGGTTCTATGGTGGGGGGCTTACCAACTGCACCTGAGCGGGCCAAGGACCTGCAGAGTCCCCTCACCGCCATCCCACTTCCCTCCTCTCCCATGTGTCACATGACATGAAAGCACACAAAAAGGGGAGAAGGAACTGACACCACACCGGGGATCACTTTCCACCCTTGTCTGCAATATGCCCGTGTGCTGAGGGAAAGACTGAAAGGGGAGGGGAGCCCTAGACACTACAACGAACTAGGATTTCGGAAGGCATTTTGGGCCATACCCTGAGAGCTCCAGGGGACAGCCCGAAGCCGCTACTCGGCAGGGAATTTCTGGATCTAAAAGGAAGCAAACTGGGGCTTCCCTGGTGGCGCAGTGGTTGAGAATCTGCCTGCCAATGCAGGGGACACGGGTTCGAGCCCTGGTCTGGGAAGATCCCACATGCCGTGGAGCAATTGGGCCCGTGAGCCACAACTACTGAGCCTGCGCGACTGGAGCCTGTGCTCCGCAACGGGAGAGGCCGTGACAGTGACAGGCCCGCGCACCGCGATGAAGAGTGGTCCCCGCTTGCCACAACTAGAGGAAGCCCTTGCACAGAAACGAAGACCTAACACAGACAAAAATAAATAAATAAATAAATAAATTTGGGAAAAAATACATATATTATTAAAAGGAAGCAAACTAAATCTGCTTAAAATCAGGATGTTTCCTCCTCTTCCAAGTACACCAGGCCTAAGGCAGAGCTGAGTTCTGGGCAGACCAGCCAGAAAGGGTTATGTCGCTCCCTAGTGGCAAGATCTGAGTACACCTCCCATTCTCCACTCCAGAAGCTCCTCCTCAAATTCTCTCTCCCCCTTCAAATAAGGAAAATACTTCAGAGCAGAGAACCTGCCATGTAAGGTGCACCAAATGCGTTACAGCCCTTTACCCAATCCCAGAAAGCTGCCTTGGTCTCCTGCATCTCGTCCCAAGCACGGGTGCAGTGTTTATGAGCTTGGGCTATGAAGCCGGACAGAGAAGGGGTTGGTTCCTCCAGGACTCCCTGTGGGGCCTTGAGAAAAGTCACTAAAGCTCCGTCCCTTCATCTGCACAAAGGAAATGACACATAACCTAACTCAGAGGGTTTGTGACGATTAGAGGGAAGACCCGTGAAACTAACTATGCCTGACTTCCAGTAAGGGCCACAGGCAAGCTAGCAGTAGTCAAGGTCTGGGCTCTTCTCTGAGCAAATATGACATCCTACCCTTCAACAGACAGTGACATATCATGCTTCTCTCTCTTTGCCTTGGCTCCAGGCCTAATCAGGGATTCCCCAGAGTGTTTTTGTGGGGCTTCATGACTTGCATGTGTCTTTTTCTTGGCACTGACATTCTACTGACTTGTTCTTGGTTCTCACTTCTTTATATTTCACTGTCTTAGTTATTTCCTCTAAGTCTCCTCAAATCTTTCCTGGAATAAGATATAAACAAATTAAGACTTTATTTTGGACTTGGTAAGTTTTGCTCTTCACTCATATATGCTTAGTTCAGCATGTTTTCAAATGCTATAGTCTTTGATTAAAACAAAAGCCTCTGTCTACTGCTTCCCTGGTGGCGCAGTGGTTAAGAATCTGCCTGCCAACGCAGGGGACACGGGTTCAAGCCCTGGTCCGGGAAGATCCCACATGCCGCGGAGTAACTAAGCCCATGCGCCACAACTACTGAGCCTGCACTCTACAGCCTGCGAGCCACAACTACTGAGCCCACGAGCCACAACTACTGAAGTCCGCATGCCTAGAACCCGTGCTCCGCAACAAGAGAAGCCACCGCAACGAGAAGCCCGCGCACCGCAACGAAGAGCAGCCCCCACTCGCCGCAACTAGAGAAAGCCCGCGCATAGCAACAAAGACCCAACTCAGCCAAAAATAAAATACCTAAATAAATTTGGAAAATAAATAAATAAATTTAAAAAAGACACACATCAGAATTACCTTAGAGACTTAAAAAATATTCTAATTCAGAAGGTCTGGGGTAGGCCGGAGGAATCCATAATTTTTAAAAAGTTTCCCAGCTACTGCTGAGGCAGCCAACCCACCCCTGGTCTTGAAACAGTGTTTCAGAATCTCTGGCCTGAGAGAAAAAAAGGGTCATTAGTTATGACGATGAATGTCAAATTCCTTTACAAAATGTAATTTTCTAAATAAAATAAACAGCAACTTTATTCAACTGATGTGTTTCAAAAACAATGAGTGTAAAGCCAAATTTGCAAATCAAACCCATTTAAGTTAATCAGGGCAAAGGACAGGAAAAATCCCAGCAGCGAAGCTTTCTATAAAATCAAGACTCTCCGACTTACTTGGTCGTGGAGTTCGGCTTTTCTTAAGGTGATCACACCTGGAGTACACATCCACGGAATGAAGATATTCCAAGTTCCTTGACAACCCACCTGTCTTAAACCACAATAGGTACACCAAAATCCTGTACAAGGTCGCAGAGGCGGCTCCTGGAGATTCTTGCACCTGATAATTCCCCCCAACTCCACCAGAGGGTGCTCCTTCCCTGGCCTGGGGACCCTGCCCGATACTCTGAGGACTGTGGAGACAAAGTGTGTTTCTCACAGAGCATAGAAAGCCAATGTGTGACAGGGAAGGGCAAGCACACGATGACACGAGGTGCCCCAGGGTCTCCAGACATACTGTGGCTGCTGTTCCTTAGCTCCGGGTGGTGAAGACCCACAAACTGCCCCCTCGATTTTTATTACAAAGTAGGGAGAATGGCTCTGAAGGTGCAGCACGAAGGAAGGCCTTACTTCTGGTTCGTCGAGGCCAACAATCACTAGAAAGGCAAGTGTGGAAACAGACTGGTGTACATTACAAATAGGTGTCACATCAGCCAAAAGAGGGCAGAGGGTGAGGGGAGCTTCTGCCTCCCCAGAGTTCAAGTCCAAATGGCTTAGCTGCTCCTTGTACATCTTCTTCCAAAGCGCACTGTCTGGGGAGATCCTCAGGTGCCCAGGCTCAGAGCCAAGTCTGTGCAGTTTAAAAACCCATTTCATGGACTGCTAAGAGACCTGTGCTGTGTCCCTGGAATGACAGGGGTGCTGCGTATGATGGAAATTTCCAACTGGGCCTCCCCAAAGTCAGAGCTAGGTCTGAAGATGCTTCCACCCCTCTGTCCGTCCATCAGGCCAATGTTTTCACTCTGGCAGGGCCCTCAATCCTTTTATGAAGGGATCAAAGATTCCCCTTTCCTTGGAAACCCAGGGCCCCTGTTTAGCCCAGACAAGTAAGAGCAATAGAGATCCTACCAAAAGTGTGAAATCAGTACCCAGGAAACTCATGTTAAAAATCTGTGACAATTAAGAAACATTTCCCCAAAAGGGATCTATGCCACAGATGTGCCTACAAAGATCAATATTGCTATAGAAACAGGTGGGGGGGGGGTGGTAAAGAAGGGAGGTGGAAGAGAAAACACACAGAAAAGAGAAAGATGACAGAAGATAGTCCAAATGACAAGAAACAAAGACAGGAAGTAGGTAGGGCAAGACAGTCAAAGGTGGGGTTAATACTGACCAGGTTTACAGTTCCTCTGGGAAACTGTGAGTGTTATTTATGTCTTGCCATACTGAGCCTAGGGCTGGTAGGGCCTGTGACAGATGAAAAAATAGGCTAACCAGGTCTTTCTGGTACTTTCAGGGATTAGTCTCTTTGAACAGACTGGCTTTACAATAAATTCCACAATACGCCGGGTACCGGTACAGCCTTAAACTAGGGTTGGTCCGAGAAGGAAAAAAGTCCTGGTCCCTGAAAACAGAGTCTTACAAGGACATACACACCAGAGACGCCTCTAGGGTGGCATGTGCCCACACTGGCTGGGCAGAATGGAGGCTTGGCTGGCAGTTGCTAATATATTTCAAGGAAGGGAAGAGAGCCAATTATTAATTAGAGATACTAAAACTGGAGATGAGACTTTAAAAGACAAATCACTAACCTTTGCTCACAGCTACTTGATAAGGGGCAAACACCCACCAAACCCTGGGCACGGGTGCCAGGCTGCAGTCTTAAAAGCCAACCATTAACTACTGGGAAAAAAATCGGTGACTAGGGTCTTCAGTTTCAAGACTGACCACTCCCAGGGAGTTAACACTGGCCTTACTTTAGAAAGGAGAAACACCCAACAACTGTGATGTGGAAAATCTTGCTATCAGCAACAGCGCCAATGCCTCCGTTTCCTCTAGGTAGCTGCTTCCGGGGAAGGATGACAAGTATTAGCAGTCAGTCATTGGCATGTCATTATTTTTTGGAGGGGTGTGGGGGAAGGTGGCTAGTAGCAAGAGCATGTGAACCCACCTACTGTAGTGGGTGCAGGAAAAGAAGGCCTCTTTCCCCTCCTCTCTTTGCTTCTGCTCTAGACTACCTACTAGGAGCCAGAAAGGCCAGTGGATGGCAAAGAGTGGACAGTCCTGTCTGCAAGCTCACCGTGAAAGCCTTCCCGGGTGCACATCAGCTATGAGGACAAAAACCACCAAGGCCATTCTCTTCCTCCCCTCTCCCTGGTCCTCCCTCACCCTTGCATCACTTCCTCCCCCAGTGAGAGTGAGAGTGAGAGTGAGAGTGAGCATGAGAGAGAACAGACACTTCGTTCATTTCCTAAGCACCACGTCTTGGTAGCACGAGTTTCCCCTCCAAGATGTCACAAAAGACAGAGGTTTGAAACTCCCACCAGGTTACAGGTCACAATTACTTCCGAGTGGTCTTCACAGTTAAGATGGGCACACATTTCAGAAGGCAGCCTCTGGGGCTCCCTCTCTCTGTACACTCACACTCACACACACTGCCACGCCGCGGGACCACTGTTCAGCCACAGGGCCTGGCTGGCTCAGGTCAGGTACTGCACCACGAGGAACATGACCACACAGGTGAGCAGCATCCCAGCGATCATGAAGTACTTGTCCTGGAAAGCTCGCTTCTCGATGAGCCGCATCACTGTGTTGGACAAGCCGAGCATGTTGGCGATGTCGAGGATCTTCTTCTGGGTCCCCTGGGACAGACAAGAAGAGGAAGAAAAACAAAGATCAACTCCTTCTGCCAAGGATGGGTGAATGTCATCATGAGATGGGGCTTTACCAACAGACAGTCTCTTGGTCATGCCTAAAGCATACAAGAAGCAGCAGCACCAGACACAGATCACGCTCCTATGGCCAAATGACTTTTGGTCAAGGTTGCAGAGCAAAGCAAGGGGGAAAGGAAAGTCTTCCACAAATGTGCTGGAACAAATGGCTGTATAATGAGTATCACGTGTATGTATCATATACACACACGTACATATATGTCTGTATATAATATATATGTGTTAAAAAAGACCTTTGATTCATATTATACATAAAAATTAATTCGCTCGTAGAATTAAACAAAAACCCTAAAACTATAATAAAGCTTCTAGAAGAAAACAGAAGAATGTCCCCAAACTGGAAACAATCCAGGTGTATATCAACCAGAGGATGGATTAACAATTTATGTTCTGTGCACAATGGGATACTGTTGGGCAATAAAAAGGACCTGATTACACCATGTAACAATATGAATGAGCCTGGAAAACATTCCTGAGAGGAAGAAGTCACACACAAAATCGTAATGTGAATACATTTACATTAAGTTCAATAACAGTCAAAACTAATAAATGGTGAAATAAATTAGAACAGTGGTTGCCTGGGGCGGGGGGAGGGAGCAGGGGTAGACTGACTGGGAAAGGGCACAACAGATCTTCCAGGGGTGGTGAAAACGGCCTCTGCCTTGACAGCAGTGTGAGTTACAAAGACGGATGTATGTATTTGTCAAAATTCAATGATCTGTACAAATAAGATCTGTATACCTCACTGTATGCACATTATACCTCCATAAGAAAAGTTTTAAATTAGAATATTTTATATTAAAAAAAAGGCAACATCAAAAAACTTCTCTCTGCTCCCTGGCTCTAAAATGCTTGCTCTCAGCCTGTGTACTCTGTAGAGTAGAAACCTCAGGGATTCTGCTGAGTACAACGTATGGGTCTGTGTCCACGTTTATAAGAGAGTTTGAAGTGGGCAAGATGGAACCACAGAAACACAACTGGCAGACACCAACCCAAGGACCTAAAACTCCTTATATAAATGTCACCACCCACCACCCAAAACAAAAGGGTATTTTATTCCTAAACCAACAGCCCAAACCACCCAGGCCACCCTTCTTCTCTGCTTTCTAATTTTCATTTTTAAGCACATTCAATTTCGTATGAAGTAACAAATATAAATGAAAGCTGGGCAGACCCCAACTTAACTTACACACATCACCAACTGCATCTGTATGACGGCATCTAACCTAATGTCCTGCATCCATTTTTTAAGTGAACACAGTAATGAGCAACTGAGAGAAGATGCAAGAGAGGTGAGAACAACACAAGGCATCACGGACAGGAGATCAAGACCCACGTTCTGCCCAGACAATGATATACAAGCCTCATGGAGTGAGATCTCTCAGGTCAAACTTTATCTCTGCCAGAGACCAGAGACATGTTTTTCCCATAACAATGATGGTATAAACTAGACTGTCACTATAGATTCCGCTTAGCTCTGAAAGAGCAGATTATTTCATCACGCTATGAAGTTCAAGTACCAAGCTTCGAAAATCACTTGAAAATTAACATAAATTTCAAAAATGTTATTCATTTTCCACCCCAAATTTCACCAAATCAAGGCCCGGCTCCTTCACGCTCCCTCCTATGTTCCTTTCAAATGGTTTGGGCAGAAACTTCCCTGACAGAAGTGGGGTAGGAGGCAGGTGGAGGGAACCAAGAGGCAAAAGACAGGTATAGTAGGTGTGCAGAGGAAACAGAATTAGGAACCTCTCATTCCAGCCCCTGATTGACCACCAGGCTTCCCGGCGCTTCACCTCTGGGGGCAGTGTTGGGGCAGAAGTTGCTTGGACTCCTCAGTGACACCAGACTTCGGGAGGAAGCTGACATGTGCTTTAAAAATAAGCTCTGACCCCCAGTGGGTCAACTTGAGTGTGACATGGTGAGTCTCGTCCTAAAAAGGGTTTTACTGTTTTTCTGAGATATGGGAAGGAGGCCAGCAGTTTTCTAAAGAAAGGGAGGATTAACCATCATGTATCAGTTTAGATTACTGCAGGTGGCTGTTCTGAAAGGGGGGCACCCATGGAGCTGTTGGAGACCACGCTCCCAGACCATTTGAAGCGCTGCGGCCATCAGCAAGAGATAAGTGTCACTCGCAGCTCGCCTGACCTTCTCCTGGGTAAAGGTGGCAGGCGCTGCTCAGAAATGTACAGAAGTCCCGTGGAGCTGACAGGCTCAACGCGGTCCAACAAAAACTAAGATAAAGCTCACGCTTCCGAGTGACTGCTTCTCACAGCTCAGTGGCTGGGAGGGCTTCGTTCACAGGGGACCACACCCTGATAACAGACACAGCCCACACCCCATTATCCATCAGGGTTGATACAGGAAAAGGGCTGAGGCTGAAACATCATGACTGACATCAGAGGCTGTGTAATGTTTCTGTAAACCACTCCCAGGGGCTTTGAGTCTCAGCCAATGGGGCAGGGCTTCTAGGAATACCTGTTGCTAAAGAGAGAGTGAAGAGTCACCGGGGATCACCAGCCTGTGCTCTGGAAGGCACCCGCTGCTAGTCAACCAAGGCAGCCCTAAGACCCCCTTCAGTTGCAGCTTCAGTCCCCCTTCAGCCCTAAGACCCCCTTCAGACCTCAGTACAGAGGTCTCGGCTATAAGGCCGTCCACCGGTGGGGGCGGGGGGGGGGGGCGCCACACAGGAAAACCGAGAGAGAGCGAGAGGCCAAGTACAGCTGCGTCTTCCTTCTTGTGAGAGCGGATTCTGTAACAGAATTTCCCAGTCCATTATTGCTTCCTCTCATAGCAGCAGTCACTTTACATTAAGTTCAGGAAATGGAAAAAGACCTGGATACCAAGAGATGCCACATTATGCTTCATTGCAAACACAAGAAACACCTACTGGCAAAGGGAATTTGGCTCCTTTTGGACTCATAATAATTCAATTCCAACAGAAAGGAACCCAAACTCAAAGGCTCTGTCTCACTATCACAGTATCACAATTTAGGGGTATGCGATCAAAAGGTAAACGCAGGTCCCACACTTTTGGATAAAGCCAAAACAAAAGGCCTTCTCCCTGTCCCTGAAAAGGGCCCCCACCTTCAAGGTCAGTCTCTGGGCCCTCAGTCCCGCCAGAATACTGTGCCCGCCTCCAATGAGGTCATCCATGCCGTGGTGAATTTTCTGGAGGGAGGAGTTAAACTGCAGTGGTTCATCCATTGGTATGGTGGTGTCAGAGTCCTGTGAAAGAAACGCAGGCACTTGATTACTTTGCTTGTTGGTCAGCTCCTGGGGTCCCACCACATCTGACCGCTCTGCCTCTTGGCCAAGGTCAAGCTGGAAAAACAGCCAGAGGGAATGGTGCGAGAATCAGAGGAACTTAACAGAGAAGAAAAAGCAAAGATCTGGGGTGGCCTCTGTCCACTCAGAGGAAAAGGAATTCTCAGACTTATCACTCTGCAAGTGGGTTCCACCACACAAGTCTTGTTCATCCCTGCCTCCATATCATTCCCCCAGCTTAGGAAAAACTCTATTCTTTTAAGACCTTGCTGGGCTTCTCCTAAAGGCTTTCTCTGACTCCTTGTTAACCTAGCTTATTCCAAATGTTCCTTTACTTGGCTTTCCCTCAGCGCAGTGTTAAAGGTTTGCTTTTGTCCTCCGGCTATTTTATCTACAGCTTATCCCTCCAATTAGACAGACTGGCTAAGGAGAGAAGAGACTGCTTTCTATTAAGGGCCTAACGGTGTTCAGGATGGGTCTATCCACCGGAGCAGGGAAGAAAAGTCTATAAAGAAATGAAGGCAGAAAAAACTAATACTGATCCAGTGCTTTCCACTGTGCATGCTCTTTACCCTAAGCTCACTTAATCCTCACTCTACCCGTACGCAGTAGTTATGATATTATCCCTGTTTTAGATGAAGAAACGGAAACCCAGAGAGGTGGAATGACTTGTTCAAGAGTACGCAGAGCTGGTTAAGACGTCCAGCGGGGCACGAATCCCAGTGCTGGGTGCAGAGCCTGCCCTCTTAACCATCCTGTAGGGAGAAACAGCAAGACCAATCCCAGGGCTCCACTTTTACACAGCAAGTGGGAAGGACACAGAAGCAGGGCACGACCAGCCACAGCACTGTCTTCTCTCCCGCCTCCTGACCATTAGAAACTCTTCCGCCAAGCAGTGCCACTTTTACCACTTTCCATCATCATGAAGAGGTTAATGCACCTTTTCTTGGCTGCTCAAGTTCACAATCATTTTTCATTCAGGTATACGTCCCCCGACCCTGCTAACACGGGAGTTTCTCAGAGGTAGGAGTCATGGTTTTAAATTTAAACACGCTTTACTCTCGGTACCTTAAATAGCAGTCTGCATAAGCTGATGCTCGGTGGGTCAAGACTCCAGTGTTTGAATCAATTAGAGACTTCTTTTCATTTATTTGACAAATATTTATTGAATGCCTTTTATATACAAATCCTTCTTACCCTCCCATCTGAAAAGGTACAGCTGATGGGCTGTTATCTCTCAGAAAAATGTATTATACCTCCCGATCGTAGACAGACCAGGAAGAAGTTCATTCGGTCAGTTTTTATTAAGGGCCCACTGTACGCACAGCATCACACTAGGCTGGTAAGAAACAAAATAACTCTGAGCCATCATCCATGGCCTAAAAAGGCTGGAATAACCAATGCCACAGCTAGCAAAAGCCCATACACCACCTTTTCGTGTGTCGTACAGTTCTCTACTCTTTTGAAAGGCGGCTCTGCTTACCATTATACCACCAACACATGTTCATTGAACTTCTGAAGTGTTAAGCACAGTTACCTGACTGCTTGCGCTAGAGAAACCAAACTACATAGGCACATTCTGAAGCACCTGGGGACATTACTCCAAGTGTGGACACAGCAAAGAGAGTTAAACATCTGCAAAGTGGGAGCTGATCTGAATTCTGATAGGCTTAGAAAGCTAATACAATCTCTTTAGAAAATGAAACTCTCTGTAAAAACAAACAAAACAAACAACTCTCCCCCCCCACAAGGCCCACCTAATTTGGTGGAATACATTATGCAGGACACGACAAAGGCCAGTATGTTCTACAGCCATGTGTGGGAAATGATCCTCTTGAGACCAAAGGACAGGGACAAGGGTGTTCTAAGAAATCAAACATGCAAACCAACAGGCCACTTTCAAACAGGCTCGAGTCAAGGAATCCCGCTAAAATGAAATATCTGTTAACAAATCCCTCCAAACTGCCGCTCAGACTAGGGGCAAAAACATTTTAATGCATCTGACACTGGAAACACACACACACACACACACACACACACACACACACACACACACACACACACACACACACACACACACACACACACACACACACACACACACACACACACACACACACACACACACACACACACACACACACACACACACACACACACACACACACACCCCACAACCCCCCCACAACGGCTACTGCCTGAAGGCAGCTTTGAAACGCTGCCCTCACTGCAAATAGCCTAAGTTCTAATCATCTGTCTCGATCTGATCAGGAAAACATTTCCACCATGTGAACGTCCACCTCTCTGCATCGGACCAGTCAAACCAGGTAATTTTCACCTCTGCTCGTTCCCTCAATTTAACTGCTTCCTCTTCAGGTTTTTGTGACAGAGAAAGATTCCCTGCTTAGCTCTAGTCTCTGTGGCAACGCACAAAGTCTGCCGTCACTTCCGGTTGCTCTCCTCCTGTCCGATCAGTCTGCTTCAGACATCCCCTAAAAGACCGCCGCTCAGAGCCCTGAGCTGCAGCTCCCACAAGCTGTCGAGTTCCTGCAGATCCCACCCAGGCGCCTGGCTTACATTAGCGGTGAAGGTGCGGGACAGAAGCTCTTCTCGCTGTCTTTCCTGCTGCTCCCTTGCGTATCGCCGATGCTGGAAGTTTTGGAGAGCAGTCTGCAGGTGCTGGACATCATACTTTAACTGGTCAACACGACTAGAATTGACAGAGAGATTAAATTCCAGGAGTCAAGAGCAGCATGATTGGAGGTAGCCAGGCTTTGCCTTCAGGAAAGAAGACATTTCCTTACCTCTCCCTACACCACTCCATGCCATCCACCCCCCTCAAATAATCTGATTTTGATCAATGATGTTGAAAGTAAAGAAAGAGCTTGTGGTTAGAGCAGGGTGGTAGCACATGAGATTCCAGCAGCTTTACTTAAATATCTGCTGGTCTCTGATTCTGGATGCATGACAGGGAACAGGTGACAGGAAGCAGGTTTGATGACCTCTTCCTGACCTTCCAGGGATTATATCGCTCTCCTGGAAGAAGCCCAAGGGCATCTTTGGAGTAAAGCATCAATGAAGTTTCATAAAACTTTTGGGAGCAGGGGTTGGGGTAGAGATGGTGAGGGTGGTTTCACTTTAATTTCATGGGGGTGTATCAAACATTAGATCAGTATTTCATTATAAATACACTGATTGGAGTGATTAAGAGCAAGATATTTCAACCCAAGAATGTAGCGGGAACCAAAGAGCAGAGTGAAACTCCCCGGTAGCATCAGGTTTCAAGTGGCCATGGGTCTGGTCAGAAAAACAGTACCGGGGGCAAAATTTCTAAATGACACCAACGAGAAAAGGAGACATGAGGCTTCTGAGCCACTAACCTGACAGGCTTTTTATTCCTTTTTTTTTTTTTTAATTGAAGTATAGTTGATATACAATATGATATAAGTTACAGGTGTACAATATGGTGATTCACAAGTTTTAAAGGTTATACTCCATTCACAGTTATCATAAAACATTGGCTCTATTCCCTGTGTTGTACAACACAGGCTTTTTATTCCGAGGGGGTATCACTCAAACAGAATTGTGTTCTTTATGGGACTTTATCTTTGCATAGTCTCAGTTTTTCAATGTATAAATGGGATTTTCAGAATATGTGATGGCCTCCCCTGGGAGAAAGGCCTGCCGTGATAGGCCTGGGGTGTCAGAGTACTCACAGTTTGGCATTCTGTCTTTTGTTAGGAGGCTCCTTGCTGGACAAGATCTCCAGACGCTCTAGATGGCTGAATATCTGGTCTATGCTTGCTTGGATTTCGTTTTCTACTACTGCACAAAAGAGAAAAAAGAATAATTACTGGAAAAATAATAAATACAGTCATTTACCTTATCCCTTTCGATAAACAATCAAAATGACCTCTTTTCCATTTCTAATCGTATACCAATGAGATTGCTGGGAAGGCAAACAAAGTCAAAGAATAATTGCTGGAATAATAATAATAATAGTGAACTTAAATTGGAATAAATCAAACATATCTTTTTTCTATATCAAATGAACTAAAAAATATGTATTTCAAAAGGAGAAAAATGCATACACTAATGATGATGGGGAAAAAATTCAAATTATACTAAGTGACTGTAAACGTTGTTTCAAAAAATATATATATATATATAGCTGTTAATGCCATAACAATGCCAATTTTTTTAAAAGCTGAAGATAAATCTGTAGAAATAAATTTCCTGCCTTTAGAAAATAAAATGAACATTTAAAGATTGTCCAAATAAATATTTTAAGCAAAATGTAGTATTTTCTGATACAAATTGAGGCCTCTTTTCATTTGAGATTATTTTCAGATATGGGTTATAAATATCTAGTAGAAAGACTGCCAGCTGAACTCCCTACAGAACATAATGAGGTTTAAAAAAAAAAAAAAGCGCAAAGGGAAAGATTTAGTATGTGAAACATAGGGAAGAGTTCCCTTAAGAATGGGCAGACTGATGTTGGAGTCCCCAGAATAGACCGAATATCAACAGGAAAGAATCCACAGAGGTAACGATATGATAAATACAGTCATTTACCTTATCCCTTTCAATAAACAGTCAAAATGACCACTTTTCCATTTCTAATCATATACCAATGAGATTGCTGGGAAGGCAAACAAAGTCAACGCACAGAAGCAGCTAAACCGTGTGCAGAAAAAGGCATCCAGATTGCCTCTTGCCCAAAAGAGAAACGATAGCAGAGACAGAAATGTCACCTTCCTAGGGTAGCCCACAGTTAACAAGCACGGCTCAGAACAAGGTAGGGCACAGGACCAAGAGAAGAGGTGCTTTTGTAGCTGCAGAAAGCGGACGTGAGAAAACAGGAGAAACGGGCACGGCGCCAGCCGAGGAGTGAGAGGAGGGGACCGCATCTGCAGTGGGTGGGGGATCAGCAATGCCTGTGTGACCGACTCAGAAAAATGACCTTTTCTTACAACAGAGAAGAAACGAAAACACAGAAAGCAGCACTCTTCTCAAAGGAAATCACAGTGTGGGAACTAAACCAATTAATACTGCTCGTCGTTTCTGATAATCCGCCTAAAAAGCCACAGTTCTCAGCTCAGAAGAAATGGCCAATTCCAGTTAAACATCTCTGAATTTTTATGGACCACATTCCTCTACGGACTAGGTAATGAGATTAAGACAGATGGAGGAAAGGACTTCCATTCCCATAGGGCCATGTCAGGTTGAGTGGAGGGGTAATGGGGGATAAGACTTGTGGGATTCCAAAGGGCACAATCAGGGAAATCAGTGACTTTGCCATAGGGTTTTTCTGTCCACCCTAACAACAGAACTCATTCCACGCTGAATCATTAAGCCCCTGAGGCAGAAACGCAGTCAGGAAACCCAGCCCATTAGCACCGTGTCATCAGAGAAAGGACTCTGGTCTCCATAGTTAATTACTCACAGTGCAGACACTGCTTGTCGGCTGTCTCCAGGCGTCCCATGTGAGACTGGATCTCGTGGACCTGCCTATCAAAGGAAGAGGGAGGAAATGAGTGAGACAGGAGTAATCAACAGCGCTTCGGTCAGGAAAGACAATTTTTCTAATGCCAACATCTAACTGATTTAAATTGACAGTATTGCTGAACTGTAAAATTTGTATGTGGCACTTCAGGTCACATGTTTTGGCACGGTTTCTAATATTTTAACATTAATATTAATAATAATACTGACAGGCAGCATCTAGTGAGTGCTTACTGCATCTGAGACGTTCTGCAAAGTCAATAACCCTATGAGGAAAGTACTATTATCATCCTCATTTTGTAAATAAGACAACCGAAGCCCAGAAAGGCTATGTAACTTGTTCAAGGTCACACACCAAATGATAAACCTCGATCTGGACCCAGCCAATCCTACTCTCTGTTCTTTGACCCAATGTGCTGAGCACTGGTCTGTACTAGGGAGAGTCAAAGGGCAAGAGAGATATAATCCTTGTCCTTGAGAAACAGTGTAATTAGGAAGGACAGGCCAGATAGACATGTAAAGTCCCAAGAAGATTTAAGAGAACACGAACACACAGAAGTGTAAACAAAAAGAAAGCTGAGGAGCTATGGGCAGCAGTGCTAAGCAAAGGCAATGAACAGAAGAGTGAGCTGGGGAAAGCTTTGTGGGTGAAGGGAGTTCTCAACATCATTTTGAAGAAGACAGACATGATTCGGTGAAGGAAGATGTGGAGAAAAAGACGTGCAAAAAGGCCTGCAAGGGCTTCCCTGGTGGCGCAGTGGTTGAGAATCTGCCTGCCAATGCAGGGGACACGGGTTCGAGCCCTGGTCTGGGGGGATCCCACATGCCGCGGAGCAACTGGGCCCGTGAGCCACAATTGCTGAGCCTGCGCGTCTGGAGCCTGTGCTCCGCAACAAGAGAGGCCGCGATAGTGAGAGGCCCGCGCACCGTGATGAAGAGTGGCCCCCACTTGCCGCAACTAGAGAAAGCCTTAGCACAGAAACGAAGACCCAACACAGCCATAAATAAATAAATTAATAATAATAAAAAAAAAAAAAAAAAAAAAGGCCTGCAAGGCACGTCACGTGGGTTACCAGCTGGCTGGCCTGCCTGAGGGTTGGGGTCAGAGGGGAGAAGGGGATGAGGTGATTAGTTGGAGGAAACCATCAGAGGAAGGCCCTGAAAGATACGGATCTCCTGTTTGGTCAACATCTTTCCCTGGCAATACGAGGCGACTGCCATCTCATTTGGAAACGCCAACACTGCACCCAAAACCTCTGGCATGGTCCTGGACATCAGGCCCCAGAGCATCTTTTGGAGGCTCCCTGGGGATTGGGCAAGGTCACCTACCCGCTGAGCCCTTCCGAGCCGTCCTCTGTGATCAGTCCTGGGGATACTGTTTATCCTACCCCAACAACCGCCTCCTGGTGCTTCTGGTCTCCCCACGTGAGAGCCACATGAGAGGGGCCTGTGAGCTCTTCCATCATCACCAACCCTTGAGGGAAAGGTCGGCAACCATCCTCCACCATGAGCACCACAAACTGTGACCCCGAATTTACCAATGCGAGCCAGGAGCCCAAATTTCATTTGAACTTGCCTCTAGTCTTTTCCAGGGTGTCCCCGTGGCCTCTAAAAATGACCCATGGCCCCAGAAGCAAGAGCAGCTCTCTAACGACTCTCAGAGCGCTCCTGGGCAAGACCCATGGTCCTGAGAGGCAGCAGGAAATCACTCCTAGAGACTGCTACTTCAGGAAGGCAGGTCCGGATGCTTCAGAATGGAGGCACGTGGAGATATGGAGGCAGATGTGGAAAGGCAGCTTGAAGAAACCAACATCTGGATCAGGGCCACCGTGAAAACAGCCAGAGAGGACTGGATGGCAATGCTGAGATGGAAAAGAGAACTAGGACTTCCCTGAAGGCCTGGATGTGGGCAGTGAGGTGAATTTCTAATGGCAGTGGGACAAGAACGGACTACAATAAGTGCTGATGGCTCAGCTCGTTATCCATATGGAAAAAAGACACCTCACGTAACAGTACACAGAGATAAACTCAAGATAGTTTAAAGCCTAAATGTAAAAAGTGAGGCTTTAGAACTTTCTGAAGAAAATATAGGCGTGCATATTATGACTTCAGGTTAAAGAAGGATTTCCTAAACAAGACAAAAACCAAAACTACCCCCAAAACACCACAAACCACAAAAGAAAAGACTGATAGATCTGGCTACATTAAAACAAAAACCTTTTTACACCAAAGGCACAATTTACAAAAAAAAAAAGACAGGCAGAGACTGGAAGATACCTGCAGCAGATAACAAGGGAATAGTATTCAGAATGTATAAGGAACTGCTACAAATCAATAGGAAAAGTCAAACAAAGCAATTTTTAAAATGGGCAAAGGGCAACTGACAGAAAAGGAAACCCAAATGGCCAATAAATATATGAAGAGACACTCTTCTAGTAATCAGGAAAATGCAAATTAAAAACAATGACATCATGGTGGTGCAGTGGTTAAGAATCCGCCTGCCAATGCGGGGGACACAGGTTCGAGCCCTGGTCCAGGAAGATCCCACATGCCACAGAGCAACTAAGCCCGTGTGCCACAACTACTGAAGCCCACGCTCTGCAACAAGAGAAGCCACTGCAATGAGAAACCCACGCACCGCAACGAAGAGTAGCCCTCGCACAACTAGAGAAAAGCCCGCGCACAGCAACAAAGACCCAACGCCATCAAAAATAAACAAAATAAATATATTTAAAAAAATAATAAATAATGACATCATATTTCTCCCATTAGATTGACAAATATTTTAAATTTTAAGGATGAGGGACTCATGGCAGGCAAAACCATGGTCCCCAAGGGATCCTGGGAAGACTTCCAGGTTCCACCAAAGGACTGCCTTTGGCTCTGTGTTTTGCTCAGTGTTTTTTAAAAATCAACGTTTGAGGGCTTCCCTGGTGGTGCAGTGGTTGAGAGTCTGCCTGCCAATGCAGGGGACGCGGGTTCGGGCCCTGGTCTGGGAGGATCCCACATGCTGTGGAGCAGCTGGGCCCGTGAGCCACAGCTACTGAGCCTGCGCGTCTGGAGCCTGTGCTCCGCAACAAGAGAGGCCACGACAGTGAGAGGCCCGCGCACCGCGATGAAGAGTGGCCCCCGCTCGCCGCAACTAGAGAAAGCCCTCGCACAGAAACGAAGACCCAACACAGCCAAAAATAAATAATAAATAAATAAATATTTTAAAAAAAATCAACGTTTGATTATGAAATTTGCACATGATTCTGTGCTCTAGTGAGTGCTTAGGATATTGTACCACAAAACATATATTAACATTTTTCATTTAGGCTAAAGTAGTAAGATGAATTTGTCAGGGATAAAACACATTTTGTGTAAAACAGATAGCTAGTGGCAAGCAGCCACATAGCACAGGGAGATCAGCTCGGTGCTTTGTGACCACCTAGAGGGGTGGGATAGGGAGGGTGGGAGGCAGACGCAAGAGGGAGGAGATATGGGGATATATATATATATATGTATAGCTGATTCACTTTGTTATAAAGCAGAAACTAACACATCACTGTAAAGCAATTATACTCCAATAAAGATGTTTAAAAAAAACCCACACATTTTGACTTGAGGTTAAAAAAAAAAGTCAAATGCACAATATAGAATGGCATTCAACTTTGGGAGCCATCTGATAAAGGAACACTACCAATTAAAGGTTTCTCCCAATGGAAGATGAACAGGACGGCTGGAAAAGAGTTTAGAAGTCAAGTTATGAAGAGGAATGGTCAGAAGAGCTAGTGATAATGATCCTCTGAGAAAAGAAAAGAAAAAACTAAACTAAAATGGGGCAGCTGGGGCTCTTCAAGTATCTGGAGATGACATACAGAAAAGAGGAGTGGGCTTGTTCTCTGTTGCTGCTCCTTAAGGGAGACCCAGAACCAAAAGGTGCAAATTTCAAGATGACAGATTTCAGCTCAACCCCGGGAAAAATGAGAACAATTACAAACTTTCTCTTCAAGAAGAGGGAAAAAAGAAGAGCTCCAGCATGTTTAAACACAGAGTACATGAACTATCTTGAGTTTTATAAAGGGTCTTCCCGACCAAAGTGAGTTGGAATGGAAGATCTTGCCAGTCACTTTCAATTCTGAAATTCTATGATGACAGCAGGAGAGATGATGCCCATACCCACAAAACCCTATAACCACTCTTCAGCTGGCTTTCACTGTTTTCTAAGCTACAATGGATAAACTTTAAATTGCAGGGAAACGTTACTGACTTTTTCCATCCAATCTCTATTTGCTTTGAATGAACTGAAAAAGTTAGAGCCAATAAAGCGATACAATCTCTACATGTCATGCCAGAGAGGAAATAAATGCAAAACAACAAAGCAAGCATGAATGGCATGGTGGGAACTGCTGTGCCGAGCGGCAGATCTGTTTTATACTGAACTGGGAATTCGGACACACATTTGAAGCCAATACGGAACAGCTGCTACACAAGCATGACTTGGGGGTGTGGACACTAGAAATCAGAAGTCCTAGCCCTGCCTAGCATGGGGTCCATGGTGGGCTTGGGTGAAGACATAACCAAGCAGAGACCTAGTAGCAAATAAGCAAGGGTCACTGTTGCTGATTAAAAAAAAAAAAAAAAACAGTCTGTAGAAGATCTAGGAAGAACTTTAAAACAGAATTGTTTTTTAAAAGTCCATGGAACTACCCCAGCCCCATCATATACATCCACTTTGCAACCATGCTGCCTCTGACCAACCTGAGCAGGAAACAGGGTTTTGGAGTTAAAAGATCTGAGTTGAAGTTCTAGTGCCACTGTGCAGTAGCTGAGGGACACTGAACAAGTCACTTAATTCCTTGGTGCCTCGGTGTTCTCAACTGTAAAACGGGGTACTGATAATCATAATTATTTAAAGTGTAGATCCAAATGCAATACGAAACTGCTGTGTAACCCATACAGAAGTTTGTTGTTTTTACTTAGCTTTGCTTAAAAGTAGTGGGAACCATCTGGGCATTTTCACTCACCCACTTTGCCTCGACTATATTTAGCCTCTCATCAGAAGGGAAAATCAAAAAAAGGAAAAGCTGGTTTTGAGATAAGGTAGCAGTCTTTAAACCCAGCTGTTCATCAAAATCACCTGGAGAGCCTGTTAAAAATAGAGCTTCTTGTGCTCCAAACCTATTGAATCAGAATCTCTAGTGATAATAAGGTCCAGGGCACTGAATGATCCTGGACAAATATGGGCACCTTTCCAAGCACTGGGATCTCAAAAATAGAAGCCTGGCTATTAGCTCCTCTATAAAGTTCATCCTAACACAGTATTATTTAAGTGCAAAATGTTTAACCTGTTTTTCATCTTTTTTTCTTTTCATTCATTGTTCAGGTAGTTCAGGCGTTTTCAAGATACACACTTTAAAATGTTGATCTAATTTCAATGTACTTTCAGGGACGTGGCAAGAGATAACTACAAATTGGGTTCAAAGTTCCAGTGAAATTAATACATTCAGTTACTGTTGTGTCAATTCAGCTGCAATCATTAATTTCTGCAATTGCAAAAGTTAACTGCTGATGCGCACAGGATTCTGTGTGTTTCCTTTTAAAGACACCCAATCACCAGTATTATGGAGCTGAAAGGAGACTTACAGTTTAATCAGCCCAAAACCTTCATTTTACAGATGAGGAAAACAAGGTGAAGAGGTCTAGAACCACAATCCCCAGTCCTGGTTCAGTCCTTGAGGGGAAAGGAGGCAGATCAGAATATACTGCAGCGTGAAACAAGGTAAACTCCCTGAGGGCAGGGCTGTACAGTTAGCACTGGGAATGGTGCCTGACACAGAGCAGGTGCTCAATAAATATTCGCTGAATGAATGAACGACTGCATAGTAGAAGGCCTAGCAGTGGTTGGCCAGATCTCGCCCCTTGTCTGTTTTTGTAATAAAGTTTTATTGGAATACAGTCACATTCATTTGTTTACATATTGTCTTATAGCTGCTTCCCCACTATAATAGCAGAGTTGAACAGCTGCTACAGAGACCGTACTGCCTGTAAGGCCTGAAATATTTACTATCTGGCTCTTGACAGAAAAAGTTGGCGAGCTCTGCTATAGACTCTAAGGGTCTCCAGAGTTTGAGGGTAAATCATTGGAGGCCTGCAGAGGTAAGTAGTTCATCTACACTCCACAAATCTTGTTTGGGACACCGTTGAGTACTGCTCCTCTAAGTTCACATAGAATTGAGCTTCCTAGTCTACTATGTGATCAGCTACCTGCTGCAATGATAACAGGTAGTCTGAGACTCTGTGAACAAAATTATTCTTAAAAATAAACTGGGTCACAGCCTCCTTAGCAACATCCTTTAACCAAATTAACTAACCAGATGAGACTGTACATCACAGATCAACTTCAAAGCACTACTCAGTCCATTGAGCCTTATTATTGTAAAAGATCTGCCCTTTCTTAGTAACATGAGTATAATTTCCTGTTTCATTCCTTTTCCAACTGACTCACAGATCTAGTTTTTAAAGTTCCTTCCTATAATTATTATATGAGAATAGGGCTCCCCAGTGTAAGACCAATTCTGTCATTTCAATACTATTACAAAGTAGGCTCTACATTTTCACCCACCCAAACCAAACACATAATCAATAAACTAAAAAGAAAGAAAAGTAGAAAATGAAAGAGTAACTTAATGAAACATAAATGAAAATGAAACATAAACTTAGAAAATGAAACAATAATTGGATCACCTTCCTCTTATTCTAATGCTCCAAAGTATTGCTTTTGTTGTGAATTCATTAGAGAGGTGGGTCCCCATTTTCTTTCTTTCCAAGGCCCTGGAGGTGTGATTTTAAGTGTTTTCATCAGCACAAAACTACAGCATAAATTTGGAAGTTGTTAGAATAGGATAGATATAGGCATACACTCCAAAAAAATTGAAAACAGAGACTCAAACAGATATTTGTACACCAACGTTCTCAGCAGTATTATTCACAACAGCCAGAAGGTGGAAACAACCCAAGTGTCCATCAATAGATGAATGGATAACGAAACGTGGTGTGTGCGTGTGCGTGTGCGTGTATCCACAAAAGAATATTATGTAGCCATAAAAAGGAACGATGTTCTGATACACGCTATGACATATATGAACCTTGGAAACATTATGCTAAGTGAAATAAGCCAGATACAAAAGGACAAATATATTATTCGACTTATATAAGATATATAGAATCAGCAAATTCAGAAACAGAAAGCAGAACAGGTTACCAGGGACTTGGGGAAGAATGGAGAGGTACTGCTTAATGGGTACATGAGTTTCTGATTGGGATAATGAAAAAGTTCTTGAAATGGATAATGTTGATGGTTACACGACACTGTGAATGTACTTGATGTCACTGAACTGTACACTTAGAAATGATTATAGGGACTTCCCTGGTGGCGTAGTGGTTAAGAATCTGCCTGCCAATGCAGGGGACATGGGTTTGAGCCTTGGTTGGGGAAGATCCCACATGCTGCGGAGCAACTAAGCCCATGTGCCACAACTACTGAGCCTGCGCTCTAGAGCCCCCGAGCCACAACTACTGAGCCCGTGTGCCACAACTACTGAAGCCCGCGCACCTAAAGCCCGAGCTCTGCAACAAAAAGAAGCCACCGCAAGGAGAAGCCCGCACACCACAACGAAGAGTAGCCCCCACTCACCGCAACTAGAGAAAGCCCGCGCGCAGCAATGAGGACCCAATGCAGCCATACATACATACATAAATAAATAAAATATAAAAAAAGAAATGATTATAATTTTAAATGGCAAACTAAATGATACTGGTAACAATTAAAAATTAAATGGTTAACTTTAAAATGGGAAATTTTCATGTTATGCATGTTTGACCACAATAAAAGATAAATCATAAAAGATAAATCATCCCCCCAAATATGATAGGCATGATCTTATTTTCATATTCAATTACACATTTCAGCAAGTTCCAAAAATGCAGGACAATATGAATAAAGGACACTACCAAGGAATTTAAGTTATGAGAAGCTAAACCAAAACTCAATTTCCTTAAAGGTGACCTGTAACCAGATATGAATAGCAAGTACCGTAATAATACTGAATGCTATCTGAGCAATTTCTTTGTATCATAAAAATACGGTCTTTAGTATAAACCAAAATCAGAATAAAAGAAAAAAAATCACAGTGTAGAAGCAACAAGTTTTGAGTCAATAAAGACTAGGGACTAACATCATTTAGGAGCTGTGAGCTATTAATTAAACTTTTTCTGACGACATTATCCCAGTGATGGATCCTTCTAAATTACTTAAGGAGATCCTGTTGGTACTGCTCATTTACCTTCCACCTCATTGTGCCACACGTTAGACCTTTCTTCGTACACGTCCTGACTCTCCAACTAACCAGTAAACTCCTCTGTGCCGGGGCCCTGAGTCCCCACCAGCTCTACCAAATCGGACCGTAGAGTTGGCAGGTGCTGGACAAAGTGCGACTTTCCCTTCACCTAGTCTACCCAGCGGGCAGTCATGGCCTCCAAGATCCCCGGAGGCATTCGGCCCAAAGTCCTCGGGCACCAGGTCGGACCCTCCGGCCGCCGCTACCTGGGCATCCCGTCAAAAACTGAGCACTTCCGAGCTGCTCCCCCCTGCAGCGCCCGGGCGGAAAGACTCGGCCTCCATACTGGCGGACGTCCGAGGCCCCAGGCCGGGGGCAGGCTTCGCCCAGCCTGGCTTTGCCCCAGCCCCTGCCCGACTCGTCCCTCACTTGTGCGTTTGCTGGTACAGCGGCTCCATGTCGCCGGCCCCGCCGGGTCCCGCGTTGGCTTCCACAGAACACGTCCTCACAGCCCCCTTCCGGCTTCCGGCTCCGGCTTCCGGTCGCTGGACCCTCCCTTCCCTGCCGGCTAGGGCTGCCCCAACGCACGCCCTACTGGTGGTGACTGCGAGAAAGGAGAAGGGAAACGAGTAGAGGGGCCTGGAGAAGAAGGCTAAGTGTAGTCAGAGCATCTGCCTCAGATGGGGGACGAGGAAGTATAGGTTTTGGCCGGAGGCTGTCTCCAGTATTGAGTCAGGCATTGGTAAGGGCAGTCGCAAGGTACCGACGTGGGGTCCTCAGAGCAAGTTTGGAGGCCAGAGGACCCCAGTTCATCTTTGCGGGAGGAAGTCTGGGAGGATTCCTGCTTGGCTTCGCCTCAAACTGTTTAGTTGTGGGTCTGAAGATTTCGCTCTTCGCTGGAGTCTCTGGTGCAGGCATCTCTTGTCTTGTCCCCCACCCCATTTATCCATCTAATAAACCCAGAGTGAATGAGTGGTTACCATGTATCACATGTGCTGTGGGGGAAACGGGTTCTTCTTGCCCTCAAAGAGGTCTTGGTATAGGAAAGGAAATAAGATGTGTGTACAAATAAACATCTACAAGGTAGAAAGTCTGAAGAGGTTGAGCGAGCTGGAGCCGGCTCCGGTGAGAGATTCAGGAAAGACAATGTAGGAGGTGGCATTTGAGTTAGGACTTGAAGGATTTGGACACTTCGGCCTCTCCACGTAGACCTAATCCGTTTCCATCCTCCCAGGCTTATCTACTGTTCCTCCCAAGGGAGGAGATGTTCCTCTTCCTTTGACAAGTTGATGCTTCTATTTTCCTGTATCCTGGATCCCACCCAGTTTTGTGCCCCAAGGGACTGTCCACCCATGTACCTTCTTTCCCTAACATTATTTTCACACTTATTCTAATATTTATTAATGAGTACCTACTATTACCAGGCACAGATACTGGGGGGGGGGGGGGGGAGGAATACAAGTAAGACACAGCCCTAGAGAAACAGACTAGAATGATCCCAGCCACTTAAGGAGGACTTAGAAAAAATTTAAAATAGCACTCCAGAGCATGGGACACCCTGAGGCCTGGGACCTGGGCCAGGGACTTTGCTTGCCTAGGTCTTAGGACAATCTTGTGTGGTAGAATAAAGATGGTTTCGTATTCTTTGCTACTGTTCCGATTAAAAGGTGGAGTCTAATTCCATTCTTTTTAAATCTGAGCTGGCCTTAGTGACTTGCTTGAGCAACAGAATGTAGCAAAAGTGAAATTCTAGGATTTCCAAGGCCAAGTCATAAGAAGCCTTGCAGCTTCTACTCAGCCCTCTAAAGGAGCACTCACTCTGGTGATCCTGAGCCACCTTGGAAGAAGTTTGACTACCTTGAAGCCATCATGCTGGAAAGGCCATGTCTATATGTGTTCTAGTCAACATGCCCAGCTGAGCCCACTCTTCCAGCCAAGCACCAGACTTGTAAGTGAAGCCATCTTGTACCCTCAATACTAGTCTATCCGTCAGCTGACTCCCACCAAGTGACCTCTGTAGACTTCACATGGAGCAAAAGAATTGCCCAACTGAGACTGTGCCTGAATCCTGTCCAGGAAATCAAGAGATATAGTGAAGTGGGTGATATTTTAAGCCACTAAATTTTGGGGTAGTTCATTTTGCAGCAATAGATATCTGACCTCACAAAGCTTATTAGCGAGTTAGGGAGACAAGGTACAGGGATTAGGAAAAGGTAACAGTGCAAGACAATGTATGAATGTGTAATGAGTAGTAAAGACAATTAGTTTCTGTCATAACGTAGGGAAGGAAGGGATCCCTTTCAATTTGGTGATGAAGGAAGGCTTTCCAGAAGAGATGAGATTTCAGCTAAACCTTGAAGTACAAGAAGGATTAAGACGTATGGAGATGCAGGCACAGGGAGTTCTTGGCAAGCAGAGAGAGAAATTTTCAGAAGCTGTAGGTAGTCCCAGGCAGTCTGTGTGGTTCCTCTTGGCTAGAGCAGAGGGTTTCTGCAGTAGAGGAATATACACAAACAGGAAAGATGCTTTGCCTCCACCTTGTGGAACATCTGGAGGGCTTTGAGCCTTGGGTAATGGAATCAAGTTTCCAGTGATTTCAGGAAAATCAATTTGATAACTTATGCCTTCTCCTTTTATCTGAACTTTAAGAGGTGTCCCAAAGTTCTACTGTTCCAGGGCTTGGTAAACTAATCCATATTCCACCTGTTTCTTCCCCTTGTGGTATGATAAACTTCAATACTCTGAAGAGTATTTTTTTTAATTTATTTATTTTTATTTTTGGCTACGTTGGGTCTTCGTTGCTGCACACAGGCTTTCTCTAGTTGTGGCGAGTGGGGGCTACTCCTCGCTGTGGTGCACAGGCCTCTCATTGCGTTGGCCTCTCCTGCTGCGGAACACGGGCTCCAGGCAGGCAGGCTTCAGCAGCCGTGGCACGCGGGCTCAGCAGCTGTGGCTCGCGGGCTCCAGAGCACAGGCTCAGTAGCCGTGGCACACAGGCCCAGCCGCTCCGCGGCATGTGGGATCCTCCCGGACCAGGGCTCGAACCCATGTCCCCCACATTGGCAGGTAGACTCTCAACCACTGCGCCACCAGGGAAGTCCCTGAAGAGTATTTTTGATGTGTCCAATTTGAGGAACTTAATTCTTCTCTCTGAAGCCATTAATCTGTTGTGTCTCTCTGGTCAACTCAATCAGATGGAATAGAACAATTCTGTTATCCCTTCTACCAAACCATCCCTGCTCCCTATACTGCCCCTGCCCTGGTGTCTACCCCCTTCCCATTGCACCTTCTGTCCTGTTGCCTCCTAAGCCCCCTGCCCCCATTGTCTATCCCACCTGTGTCAATGCTCGTGCAGCACCTTGCACAATTGGTGCCAGCTCTGAATATGTCCCACTTCCCCTACCAAACCTAAGAGCCTGTTGAGAGGCCCTCATCATTGCTCAACCACTCCCTCCCCTTTCCAATCATTCTCTTCAATGTTGAGCCTTTTGATAGCTCCCTGGTGCCTAAAGAACACAGTAACAAATTCTTATCTTGGCAGACAGAGCTCTCCTTACTGGCCACATCTCTGGCCACTTCCCCCATCCTAACTAGAGTAATTGTAGTTCTTCTCTCAAGGGCCTTTGTGTCCTCTGGCCTTTGCATGCACTGTTCCCTGTGCTTCAAACACCCTTCCCTCTGCCTCAAGCCTGATGAACTCATTCAAGTCTCAGCTCTGCTTTCACCTCCCTTGGGGAGGGCCTCTGACACCTAGGCTGGATCTGAACTCCTCCCCTGTGCTCCTCCGGCACCTGGTGCTCCTTCTCAGCACTTATCACAAGGATCCCAATTCTCTGTCCACCAGCCCAAGGGCAGGAGGTGTGTCTTTCATCCCTGTATCTTCCTAGCATCCAGCTCAGTGACTGGCATAAGGTAGGTGCTTGTTAAATATCTTGTTGCCTTGAAATGGACTCCATTTAATCAACTCACTCTCCTAAGTATTCCACCTGCCTGCCATTTCAGAAGCCCAGAATTATTTGAAAGTTGACTTTTAGACAATTATAAACTGCCTGCATCAGAAGTGCCATTCTTTTTTTTTTACAGAATCTTTTATTTATTGATTGATTGATTGGCTCTGTTGGGTCTTCGTTGCTGCGTGTGGGCTTTCTCTAGTTGCGGAGAGCAGGGGCTACTCTTCGTTGCAGCGCGAGGGCTTCTTATTGCGGTGGCTTCTCTTGTTGCAGAGCACAGGCTCTAGGCGCGCGGGCTTCAGTAGTCGTGGCTTGCGGGCTCAGTAGTTGTGGCTTGCGGGCTATAGAGCGCAGGCTCAGTAGTTGTGGCACACGGGCTTAGTTGCTCCGCGGCATGTGGGATCTTCCCGGACCAGGGCTCGAACCCGTGTCCCCTGCATTGGCAGGTGGATTCTTAACCACTGAGCCACCAGGGAAGCCCAGAAGTGCCGTTCTTGTTGAAAGCCTTGTCACTTGAAATCAGTGCAGAGTGCTAAACAAAATGCCTCCTCTTTAAGCGACTTCACAACAGTTTCTCGTCCTGTGCTCATAACCACCCGGTCAGAGGCAGGACAGGCATCACCATCCTGGTTTTCTAGACAAGCATCCTGAGCTTCAGAGATTAACTTGCCTGCCTAAACTGACCGTGGGAGAGGGGAACTAGGTCCAGGCTGCAGTCACACACCGCCCTCCAGGTAGCTGCTCTGTCATCCTGCCTTTTTGACTCCGAGGGCCTTGCACAGATAAATAAAACACCTCTGATGGCTTCTGCTTCGGACAGCAACAAAACCCTAGTCACCCCCGCCCCCAAAGCCAGAGAAACATAATCTCACCGCCTCTGGGTTTTCTCCCTAACCCCTTCGATTAAAGCTGAGCAGACAGAAAGGATGACAGTTCTGAATTCAGAGGCTGCAATGAGCTGAGCACAACAAGCATCGGGGGCCCCTTCCAGGACCCACCAGGTGGAGGAGATGTTGCCCCGGGTGCTGGGGGAGGTGGGGAGAGGTCTCCAGGGAAGCCGTCCTCCACAGAGAGTCCATCAGCAAATTGTCTCATGTAGCCATAACAGCCAGGAGCAAGGTAGGGGGAGCAGGGTTTGGTCCGAGGAGAGCCAGTGTATTGTAAACAGGATAAAAGGGGCTGGAAAGCCCCACTTATCACTGACTAATGTGTCCCCAGGTCATCGGGGAGCTGGACCCCCACCAGCAGCCCTGAGGGAGGGAAAGAATTCCCGATTAACCCCATCACCTGTGAGCGGAGCCAGGGCAGAGGTCTGCCTTTCCCCCTGCTAAGTGATTTCCATGGTCATTAGGCATTTGTGGGTCTCGGCACAGTTTCTAGGAAGCCCTCTGCCAGATTGGAGAAATGCCTTCGGAGCCCCCCCCCAGGGGCCACCTGGAGCAGGGCATATGTGGAGGCATCTGTGGGAAGAGAGGTCGTCTGAGGAAGGCAGAGGTAGCAGGAGGCTGGGGCGGTTGTAGGGGAGAATGGTGCTCTCCTCTTAATTGTAGGGGAGAAGGAGGCTTGGGTGCCAGCACATGGAGCAATGGGTTGGCTTAATTTAGACTTGAGGGACTGACTGAGAGCTCCGTCTCTCTGGGCTCTAATGATCTCATTCATTCCTTACAACCCCCTGTGTGGCAGGTGTCTTAATCTATAGATGAGAAAACTGAGGTCCAGAGAGGTTAAGTGTCCACAGTAAACACTGGGTGAGTGACCAGCTGAGACCTGAACTCAGGCCTTGCTGACTCCCAGTCTGGGCACTGCAGTGTCAGTTGGACCAGATGCACCACATCAGTGTTTAAGTGTGAAGACTTCAAGGGATGCTTAGATCAAGTGAGTTCAGCTTTCCTCTGAATATACTTCACCCCTCCAGGGAGCCTTCCTTGGTCATCTCTGTCTCCTCCTTTCGGGCCCCCATTTTCCTGGACCCCTGAGCATGGGATAGAAAGAGTTCAGAGCTTGATACAGGGAGCCTGAGTTTGATTTTCCAACTTGGTCCCTTTGGCCAAATCAATCAATTCCTCTGAGCCTCAGTTTCTTTTTCTGTCAGATGGGGACACTAATATCCACTCTCAGTATTTCACCAGGTTGAAGGAGGATTAAATGAGAAGGGCTTTGCAAGTGATTTGAGTGTTAATTTCACAGTGATTGTCATGGGACCTCCTGAGTGAATTTGTTGCCTCTAGTTTTCACCTCCTCACCCACCTGCCTCTCCAGGAATATTGCCTTCAGATTCACATGCATAACATACCACCTTATGCATGTCTCCTGCTCCAGAACCATCAGTGTCTCCCTGCTACTGCTTCCTTGACCTGAAACTCACCTTTCCAGAATTGGCTCCCTTCCCACTCCCAAAGCTGGAGCCTCTGCTCCCCTGCCCCACCATGGGCTTGAGTCACGGATCCTACTTGAGGTGTCTAAACACACTGTGTGTTCTCATACCTGTGGGCCTGGGCTGGCTCCTTGTAGAGATTTGTCCCCTCTTCCAAGTTGGCTCAGATCCCAACCCCTCCTCCAGCTGGCTTCCTTACCACCCATCCTGTCGCACCCTCTCCACCCACTTGTCTTTATCATTCTCTGTTCCTTAGCATTCACTTCCTAGGCATGTTGGCTTTCCATGCATAACCAGTCTCCACATTAGATCATCAGCTTCTTGAGGACAAAGACCTGTCTGTGTCTTTCAAAGAATCTGCTCAAAATCTAGGCTAGAGAGGCAGTGAGCTTAAAGGGATGTCCTCAGGACTCCATCCATCTACAAGTCAGGAGAGTGGCTAACCTGCCATGTGAGCCCCTTGAGCAGTGCTGCTTTGAGGATCTGGCTTACTGGAGGGATCATTGTACATCCATGAGTTGATTTGAGCCATGGCAGGCCAATATGGAGGCGGGGATTGTTTTTGGCTGGTGGCAACTTTGTGGGACCTGGCCAAGAGTACCAACCTAGAAGCCCTCTATTCTACAGCCCATAGGGCTTGCCCTGAGCATACAGGAGCCTCTGTGTCATCCCCTTTCATCTCCACCATTCAATAAGTCCTCAGGGATTCTGGTGGGAAGCAGGAGTATTGAGGAATTTTCCTTCCATGCCCTTGATAACCAATGAACTGATGACCATTCAGCCTGCTCATCTTCCTAGAGAGAAACTGAGGCCCCAGGAGGGGTGAGACCTGTCCATATGACACAGAGTTCAAAGCCCAGCTGGGGTTGGAACCTGCATGTCCTGACTCCAGTGCAGGGCTCAGCGCCCTACCTCACACTATCTCTTGGGTGACACACACAGGTCAAGGTCCGCAGGCAGGGATTCCGAAAGTACAGGCCTGGGAACCAGCTTCCCCCATTGAAATAGCCTTTAATCTGCCAGGAGGTGGAGTAGGCCCACCCAGACTGAAAAGTTTCCAAGAAGGAATCTCTAAGCCCCTCTCCAAAGCCCCTAAACCTTCCATACCTTGGTGCGGCCTGTCTGTTATTTCCTTCCCTTGAAATGAAGGTGCTGTCACCATAGCCTAAGCCACCTGGTCCAGGGCTGCCCTGTCCAATACGCTCGCTAGCTGTTAGCCACACGTGGCTATTGGGCACTTGGAAGTGTGGCCAGTGCAAATCGGCTTGTGTTGTAAGTGTAAGATATCCACCGGCTTTCAAAAGCTTAGTACAAAATAACGTCAAATACCTCAATACTTTTTTACATTGATTCATGTTGAAACGATACATTTTTGGATGTCTTGGGTTAAATAAAATATATTATTCCTTTTTTTTTTTTTTGGCTGCGCCACACCACGCAGCATGCGGGATCTTAGTTCCCTGACCAGGGATCAAACCCGCATCCCCTGCAGTGGAAACGTGGAGCCTTAACCACTGGACTGCCAGGGAAGTCCCTAAAATATATTATTAAAATGAACTTGACCTGTTTCTTTTTCCTTCTTTATTGCGACTTCTAGACTATTTAAAATTAAATACGTAGCCCACATTTGTAGCCTGTGCTATGTTTCGGTCGGACAGTGCTGATCTAGGGGATACCATTTGGCTTCTTTAGGAGACTGCAGGCTTCTGAGCGCAGAGAGCTGACTTGGGGTAGTTCTTCCTCTACCCAACTCACCCCTTCCCAGCCTGGCATCCCAGGCCTGGCACATGCTGATGCACAGATTGTGTCCTCAGTTCTCCAGACTGAAGAGCCCCTCCATGTGCGCTCCTCGGAGGTCCGCTTAGATCCAAAGAGTCTCAGAGTTAGGGTATGAGGGCAGTCAAGGCAGGCTTCCTGTTGGAGGCGAAGGGGGCTTCAGGGCGGGAGGAGGCAAGCCAGGTATTGGCTTGGACAACTCATGGATGTACAATGATCCCTCCAGTAAGCCAGATCCTCAAAGCAGCACTGCTCACAAAATTTAAGGAGGAACTCACTCTCAGGGTGGCGCAGGGGCTGAGCCCGGGTCCTTTGCTTACTGCTCGCCCTTCTCCCAGCCCTGACAGGCTCCAATACGGTCCCTTCAGTGGGACCCGGGCAGGAGCCACATCGCCACAGAGGTCCACAGCTGAGCTCACCGCCGTCCCAGGGTGGTCCTAATAGCGCACGCCTCGCATTGGGCAAATCCCCACCCAACAGCCACCACGCCGGCCCCAAAGAGCCAGATCAAGCCCGGCTCTTCAGTAGTCAGGGCCTCCTCACCCTACTTTCAGTGCGCTCCAGGAGACAAGCTGCATTAATGGCGATAATTTTGCAGCTTTGAAAGGGAAGCACCCAAAACCCCGAGGCCTGGGGCTAGAGGAGCCCTCTGAGACGAGGGCCAGACAGCAGGCGTCCCTCAGAGGCCTCCGTCCTGCTGCAGGCCATGCGGCCAACGTGTCCCAACACTGACAGGCTTCCTTGCACAAGCCAGACCTCACAGAGTGAGGGGGGCACGTGAGGAGGGGGGACGAGGAGGCTCGACAGGAGGGTCGTGGGCTCATCCATCAAGAACCGTCAAACAGTAGGGCCACAGGCCTGCCTGAACATTTGGCTTTTTAAAGGGGCCTTCTGCAGCACCCCTCAACCCCCCAAACCTTAGCCTCCCGGAATCAAGCACATTCCATTGGTGGAGGATTAGGGGGTCGGCAACCCAGGCTGGGCCGCCCCCCCGGCCCCGCCCCGTCCTGCTTACCCACTGTGCAAGGACAAATCTCCTATACGCCACCCCGCCACCCAGCAGCTGGAGCTGTGGTTAAGGCGCCCAGGGCAAAATAGAAATTGGTGGGGCCTTTTTGTCTGCCCCTGCTTTTAAGAAAATAGCACACAAATTGAGAGGCAATCTTGACTATCTTTTCTTTTTCTAAAATCAGGAGAGTTGGCTTGCACTGGGGGGTCTCCAAAGGCTTGTTTATGCCAAGAGCTGGGGCTGGAGAGTGGGGCTGGAGAGTGAGAAGGGTCCCTCAGATAAGAGCAGAGGACTGCTTGTCCTCCCCACCCGGTCTAACACCTGCACCTGGTTCGCCCTCCTGAAGCACCAGGGGTCAGCCGGCCTCAGATGTGCTGAGTGCTCACGTCCACGGCCAGGCCCTCCCCGCCAGGTAGGATAAAAGCATGGACTTCCCATCTCTCCTTCCCTCCCAAGGGAGCCCCGACTGGGGGACTGCAGTCCTGACTACAGCAGGGCCAAGAAGAGCCCCAAGCCTTGGCAGTTGCTCATTGAGGCATCAGAAAGGCCTGTGTTTGAATCCTGACTCAGCCCCTTGCTGCCCTTTGACCTTGGCAGGCTACTTGAATTCTCTGAGCTCCATTTCCTTAATTGGTGTGCTCCTAGTATACTCCTAGTATAGTGGAAAGACATCTGGCCTCGCTATCAGAGAGATGTGGCTTGGGCCAGTGGCTAGCTATGCATCTTTGAATATGTCACTTGACTACACTGACCTTCATTTTCCTTATGAAGTTTTTGCAAGGATTCAATGAAATCACGTATTTGAAAGTACCTGGCACAAAACATAGTGGGTGCTGCCATCAGGTGGAATTCATCCTTCTGTCTCCCACCCTCCTACTTCCCTTGATACCTTCACAATATAGCTCCAATCACACTAATTGCCGCTAACTTCAGTGTAACTGTGGCATAGTTATATGCTGGGCTCCTGAGTGGTGGGCTCCTGGCAGGACCCCGTGATAGCACCTAGTACACACATGGTGTTCAGGCAGTGCTCTTATTTTTATACCTTTGGGAGGTAAGGTTGCATATCAGTTTAGAGCATAACTCTGCAGCCTGAGTTCAAATCCGGTCTCTGCCACTTACTAGCTGGGCAATCTCAGGCCAGTTGCTTAACTTCTCTGTGCCTCAGGCTCCTCATTTGTAAAATGGGCATAACGATGGCACCTTCCTCCTAGGGTTGTTGTGGGGTTTAAATAGGGTAAGAATTATAAAGGGCACATGATACAAGCTACAGCAATGTTTTGTCACATGAAATTTATTGACCACCTTCCCTGCCCAGAGATGCTCACCATCCATCTGTTGGCCCCCGTGCAGGCCTTTTGCAGAAACTGTCCTGTTCAGGGAAGTCCCTTCTGACCCTGTATCTATTTTTTTATAGGATGGGGAGTGAGTAGAGCTCCAGAAGAGGCCGGGTGAATGCCTTGGCTTGGCCGCTGGTCCTTGCCTCCCAGCCCACCCATGAGCACTGGTCAGAAGCCAGGGCCTGCAGCTCCTTCCCTGCGCTGCCTTTCTCGCGAGTGGGGGCTGGGCTGGGCTAGACAAGCTGCTTCTCACGGCTCAGGAAGAGACCGTCAGGCAGGGGACACAGTGGTAACCGCCCAGTGGTCAGCACAAAGGTGGCTGCAGGAGGAGCTTCCTCTCTAGGAGGAAGGGAGAAGGTCAGTGGCCCACATCCGGCCCTGCCCATTCCTCCCAGATGCTGTGGAAAGATGTCCTAGCCACTTCGTCATTGCTGGGCGGGGTCTTTCCTTCACACTGGGGCAGGCCCCTTGGAGGACCCTGGTCTGCAGGGCTGGGCACACACTCACAGGCACACAATGCCCCACTCGCCACACACACACATACGCACAGTCCCGGGGCTGTGGGATGAAGCAACCAGTTGTCGACTTGGCCTTCTGCTTGACATTCCACTGGGCTGTCCCAGGCTGCAAGGCCCCACTGTCCGGATGCAAAATGGGCTGTTGGGAGTGATGGCTTAGCTGTCAGTGTTCATTGCCCAAGAGGTCAAGGTCATGGGTCAATCCTTAGATAGGACCATGGATTTCCTTCTCTCCCATAGTCACAGACGTCACCCTGCACCAGAGCCTGCTCTCTCACACATGTGTAATATGTCCAAAAGGGATCAGCTCATGACTCAGTAGAAAGAGAAAACTGTGTCTTCCTGCTGCTGCCCACTCTGGCTGGGGGTGGGTTAGTCCAAGCATCATCTTCACAGGGGACTTTTGGATGCTGGGATGCAGGCTATCTAAGGAGGTCATCTAACTAGGACCACTGTGGTTCCCCTTTATCCAATGTAGTAACGGAGGCTTTGGGACACATAGAGACCAGCTCCAAGATTCCAGAGCTGGTTCCTTTGTGGTAGGGGTGGGCATTTCCTGCTCTGCACACTGGGAGGGGACCCCCAAGGAGACATGAGTGCCTTATCTCCAGGGGAGAGGCAGTTCTGGGCAAGGGGCTCTTTCTGAGATCTTTGCTGGGAAGATCATGGTTTTCCTGGCAGGCCCAGGCACAGCTCAGGCCTGTGTTCACGTGGAGGCTTCATGCAGGTCTCCCAAGTTTGAGACTTTATGCTTCTTCAGGGCCCTCTGAACTTGATCAAGGATAAAATGCAAACTAGAAGAGCAAATGCTAGAACAAAGATGCTGTGGGAGATGGTGAGCTCTATCCATCTGTCTGTCTATCTATCCATCCCTCTGCTGAGCACCCACAATAAGCCAGACTTCGCATTGGGTGCTGGAGATCCAGAAGAGAGGAAGCCATGGTCCTTACTTTCAAATTGTTTTCCAGTGAGGAAGACAACATTGATTAGGATAGAAGTACCTGGGGGCCCTGCCTGAAATGGCTCAAACAACAAGGAAAACTTATCTCACATGGCAAGAGGGCCAGAGGAAGGAGGCTCTGTGATTGGTCAATTTAGGGACTCAATGGTTCACTGAGAACTTAGATTTTTAAAAAATTTTCCACCCGCCTACCCTCCAAGTGCCTGCCAACTCACCTCATGGTGTCAAAGTGGCTGCCACACATCCATGTCCTGCAGGCCAATACTGTAAATTACTGAAGCATAAGAGGAACAGTTTCTTCTTGCATCCCTTTATAAGGGAGAGGAGACCTTTCCCACAAACCCCAGCAGAAATTGCCTTCAACTCTCATTGGCTGGCATTTCATCACCTGCCCAAACTCAAGTTAATCTCTGAAAACGGATGACCACACCAGGCTTAGGTGAATCAGGGTTTACCCCTGAAGTGGAGCTCCCTTCCTTAGGGAAGATGACTATCCCACCAGAACTGGGGTTCTCTTTACCAAGAAGAAGGAGGAGTTGGCTACTCATAGTACCTGTTGGTAACCAGAAGAAAAATCCCAGCGTTTTGTGTTTCTTCCCCCATCCCATGAGCAGCTTGGGAAACCCATCCCTGCCTTTCTCAGACCCCTGATCTGTTTGTTTTTCCCTCTAGACTGACTGCTTGGCCACAAACTGCTCTTTGTTTGTTGTTAAAACTTGGCCATGTGAAAACTTCCTGCCATGGCGTTCTTTCTCCCCATCTCAGTCTTACAACACACACACGCGCACACGCACACACACACACACACACACACACACAATCTAGGTGTCCACTGAATTACTCTAAATCCTACATCTACATGAGGAACATACCTGTTCTGGTGCGTTGCCCCCTCCCCAGTACAGACACCACCATTCATTTCTGACAAGGTTTGCACAAGTCGGCATCTTTGAGCCTCCATTTCTTCATAAACAACTCACAGCCAAAGACTGGACTTGATCTAAAGCAAGGGAAAAACGACACCTAACCTCATGTGCTCCATGTGGCCCATCCAGAAGGAAGATGCTTATGGGACAGCATTCAGGGAGGGAGGCTGCTTATCCAGTTGCATCCGTAGCAAGCACCAAAAGGAATCTCAGTGGTAAAATATTTTGCTCCATCCAGCCCAGAGACAGTGCATGGCAGCTGGACATTGCGGAGAAAACCCAAAGATTTGTTGTGAATGACTCAACCCTTACCTCATTGCCATAAGCATAAAGAGACACCATGCTAGATATAGTCCTTGGGATGCTACTCTTCCCTTTCAGTTCCCTGTCACAGGAAGTCTAAGAGAACCTTCCCGTGGCAGCCAAGCACACTAAAAACAAAAATCAAGTCCCTGATGCAGACTTGCTCGCTGTGTGTAACAGGACCTATGCCTACCCCGGGACCTCCCCTTGCTCACTCCCACTTGCTGCCTTAGCTACAGCCACCCTGGCCTTCTTGGTGTTCTTTAAATGTGCCAGGCTTGTTCCCTCTACCTCAAATGCCCTCCTCCTGTCTTAGCTCAGAAGCCAGCTTTTCAGAGAAACCTTCCTTGAACACCTAGATAAGGAAGTCCCTTCCACCTTTGTTTGATTTACTTTAATTGCATTATAACTGATCAGAAAATACGTTCTTTATAGATTTACTTCTTTGTTATCTACCACCCCCCCCACTAGAATAGAAGCCCTATGAGGGCCAGACCCTGGACTGTCTTTGTCCCAACCCTATCCTGGAACACAGAACTTGGCCTGTAGATAGTGGTCAACAATGAATTAATTAATGATGTTCCAGCCCAGGCCACTTTTCTGGGATGAAATGAAAAACAACAACAACAGCAAAGAATAAATGTAAACCTCCTCCAAAGTGCCTGATAGAGATTAGCTACAACCATGGTCTCCCCACCCTGCAATGCTGATCACGCAGGAGTGAGTTGACAGAGAGAAGCAGGTGGAAGACTTTCTCGTAAATGCTTCTCCTTCTCCTCTAAGGGTGATTGCACTTCAGGAGGCTTGAGAAATAGAAAATGATGGGAGGACGGTGTGAAGGAAGCATCTCATGATAATGATGCCTACACACTCCAGGCACTGTGCTGTGTGTGTAACACACAAATCAGTGTGCCCATTTTACAGACAAGAACTCTGAGTCTCATGAAGGTCAAGGAACTTGTTCAAGGTCCTTGAACTAGTAGAAGGTGGAGTTGAGGTTGTACATTAGCAATCACTGCCATTCCCTCCTCTCCCTAGTCCTAGGCAACCACTTCTCTATTTTCTGCCTCTATGGATTTTTCTGTCCTATCCATTTCATACAAATGGAATCATTCAATAGGTGGTGTTTTGTGATTGGTTTCTTCTATTCAGTAGGATATTTTCAAGGCTCACCATGTTATAGCACGCATTGGTACTTTTTTTTCCGAATAAATTTATTTATTTATTTATTTTTGACTGCGTTGGGTCTTTGTGGCTGCACGCGGGCTTTCTCTAGTTGCAGCGAGCGGGGGCTACTCTACGTTGCAGCGCGCGGGCTTCTCATTGCAGTGGCTTCTCTTGTTGCAGAGCACAGGCTCTAGAGTGCAGGCTCAGTAGTTGTGGCGCACGGGCTTAGTTGCTCCGCAGCACGTGGGATCTTCCCGGACTAGGGATTGAACCCATGTCCCCTGCATTGGCAGGCAGATTCTTTACCACTGCGCCACCAGGGGAGTCCTGGTACTTCTTTTTTTGATGGCCTAATGACCACATTCATTTATCCATTCACCAGTTGGTGGACTCTGAGTTGTTTCCAGCTTTCCACTATTATGAATAATGCTGCTGAGAACATTCCTATATAAGTTTCTGCATAGACATATGTTTCAGTTCTCTTGGGTAAACACCCAGGAGTGTAATTGCTGAGTCATATGATAACTCTATGTTTAACATTTTGAGGAATATTCAGAGTGTTTTCCAAAGCAGTTGCACCATTTTATGTTCCCACCAGCAGTGTAGGAGGGTTACAATGCATGAGGGATGCTAGGTGCTCTTGTTATTACTGTTGAAATATACGGTTGACTAGAGCCTCCTGAATTTTGAGGTTCTACAAGGCAAGAACCCCCAGCATGACTTTTATTTTTGTTTGGTTGTCTCTCCCCTTCACCTGCCTTCTTACTTTCCTCTTTGCCCTAATCGCTAACTCTCCCCCAATCCTGTTTTCCCCACGGTTCTCACCTGTGCCCTGCTCATACACCATGCGGTGGCTGAAGGCCCTGGTGGACCAGAGATGAGGCCAGGTTTCATGAGAACAGCCATGGGCACAGACCATGGCCAGAGTGGGAGGAGAGAAGCTGAGTACCCCACTTCCTGGGGAACCCTTGAACTTGGCAGTGGAAACCCTTGGGATAGCAGGCCAAGGCACCACATGGGAATTATTTAAAATGTACAATTTTATTTTTTAATTTTTTAAGTTAATTTTTATTGGAGTCTAATTGCTTTACAATGTTGTGTTAGTTTCTGCTGTACAGCAAAGTGAATCAGCTATACGTATACATATATTCACTCTTTTTTTAGATTTCCTTCCCATTTAGGTCACCACAGATCATTGAGTAGAGTTCCCTGTGCTGTACAGTAGGGTCTCATTAGTTACCTATTTTATACATAGTCGTGCATATACGTCAAGCCCAATCCTCCAATTCATCCCACCTCTCTCTCTCCGCCTTGGTAACCATAAGTTTGTTCTCTATATCTGTGTCTCTACTTTTGCTTTGCCAATAAGTTCACCTGTACCATTTTTCTAGATTCCACAAACAAACGATATTTGTTTTTCTCTTTCTGACTTACTTCACTCTATATGACAATCTCTAGGTCCATCCACGTCTCTGCAATGGCATTATTTCATTCCTTTTTATGGCTGAGTAATATTCCATTGTATGTATGTACCACATCTTCTTTATCCATTCCTCTGTCGATGGACATTTAGGTTGTTTCTGTGGCCTGGCTATTCTGAATAGTGCTGCAATGAACATTGGGGTGCATGCATCCTTTTGAATTATGGTTTTCTCCGGATATATGCCTAGGAGTGGGATTAAAATGTACATTAAAATCAATATCACTAAGATTTCAGTTAAGAGCTTGAAACTTTTTCTGTGTACATTTGTGATATTTTGAAGCTGTGTATTTGTTGGCTGGGGGAGGGTGGGGAGGTGGAAAGAGTAAAGTCCTTTCCCACATCTTCCCTGGGGTATCTCAGCAAGGTCACAACACTGTCCAGGGCTGAAAAGTGTGGAGAAGGGCTGGCCCTGGGGTGGGTGGGATGGAGAGGGTATGATTTAGAGAGGTCCTGGTCCCAGTGACCGGTCCCTGATAATGTTCTGCTCTGTCTCTGGGGCATTAATGCTGCCTCCTCCAGGAAGTCCTTTGATCCTACTCCCCAAAGTACTTTCTGGAAAAAGAGGGGACCACGTTAGGAGGCCATGCACTCTCTCCCTTGCTGAACAGGCCCCACTCAGGGATGGACACTGGGTGTGCAGGGTCCACCTATGTGACACATGCCACCTCTTTTTTCCCTCTGGAAAGTTCACAGTGAGAATTCAGGACCCAGGTAGGCGAGGAGCCCTTCGGTTCAGGCAGTGGAAGAAGTGGCCCAGGAGTGTCCGGGATATTTCATTGCCGAGCAGAGTCAGTAAAGGAAATATTCCCAGAGCCTATCTGAGGAAAACCATTCACTAAGTGCCAGCAGGAGCTTACTACAAAGTTCCTCAGTCCAGTATGTGTCCAAGGATGGGCGACACATTGGTGACTCAACATGATGACTCTAAAGGTCTAGTTTACGGCCGCCCTGGGTGAGCCCTTCTGGAGCTCCAGGTGCCTGTGTCCTGTGGGTCTAAGTGGCTCCAGGTGTCAACAGCACCAGGCAAAGTTAGCCCTGGGTTTCTAGGTGAAGGTGGCCCTGGCTAATGGTAACCTCTGATTCTAGGCATCGGTGACCCTGTTTATGACCCTAGGAGGTGGTGGCTCTAGATGTTGGTAGCCCTGGGCAACCTGGGTGCTGGTGACCCAGTGGCATTAGTGATGGAGGCCCCATGGCTCTAGGTGTTGGCAGCCTCTGGCACTAGGAGACCAACGGGTCTGTGAGCATTCACCTGGGCTGGTTGGAGAAGAAGAGAAAAGGAGCTTGGCCAGAATCGCCCCATGCTCCTGGGGTGCAGCTCCTGAGCCTGCATGATTAAGCCCTAGGCCACGGCTGCTTCTGAGCTGAGCGATCTGGAAGCACTTCGTAAGGGACAGGCCCCGCGCACAAGTTAGTTATTATAAGCCACTGACGGGGCGGGGCCGGGGGGATCCCAACCAGCAGCCTCCGCACTGACCGGCGGCTGAACCCAGGCTGGGCTCCCTGCCCTGGAAGCAGGGCAATGCCTGGGGACGGATGGTCCCGTGTCCTCTCGGCCTGGCCCCGTGGGAGCCTGAGGCTACCTCCCAGTGGGCTCTGTCGAGGTACAGGAAGGGGCTGCTGCTGAGGAAGGTGGGATCCAGCAGGTCTGGGCAGGTCTGTTCTGCCGAGGCCGGGCCCTCTCCCGGGTGGCTGGGACGCCCCAGAGCGGGCAGGCAGGCGAGCACGTCCGAGCGCAGGCCTCTGCCCGGGAGGCCCGGCTAATGACCCCGCGCATTCCGGCCTGCATGGGCCCGAGAATTGGCTGAGGGCAGGCCCATTAGCTGGAATTCTCCCAATGCTCACACATCAGAGTGGAAGGTGGGGGAGAAGTGAAAACTTGAAAAAGAGCTAATTATCGCTTTTATCAGAGCGGGTGGGTTGATGGGTCCTGCCCGAGGGCAGCTGGGGCTGCATTAAAGATTAAACGCCAGGTAGGGGGGAGCGGGGCTCGTCATTCCACAGGAGGGAGGCCGCCCTATGGAGACCTGGTGGCAGGCGGCAGCCTTAGATCTGTCAGCCGAGCCCTCCGTCTCAGCGCCCACCATGGCCACATTCCACCAGGGGACCCCCGCGGCGCCCGGCGCTTCCGCCCCTGCGGGGAGTGCAGCTGAGGTCCACATCTGCTTCCTCAAGGGATGAGGGGTCGGGGCAAGCCTAATTATCCAATTGGTAGGTTTCCTGGCACCTGTCTTAGGGGGACTTAAATGATTCCTGCACATCACCCAGTGACCTTAAGTGTAGAACCTACATTGGAATTATATGAGGCCTGGCAAGGACTCAGAGTCAGGGAGTCTGACCCGCCTTGTTATTACAGAGCAGGAGCCCAAGGCCCAGAGAAGTACAGGGACTCAGCAATCAGGCAGCCATGTGGTTAGTCCCATGGGGTTGTAAGTCCCTTGAGGATGGGGGCTACATCTTTAATTCTCCTCTTTATACCTAAAGTATTGAGGTTAAGGGAACTGGGGTTATTAGCTTAGAGTAATCAAGGCCAGGGTGACTTCATTATGCCACTGAACCCGACAGTGGGTGTTCAATGAGCATTTGTTGCTTGTGTGGATGATAAAAAGTTTGCACCCAAGAAGCATAATGATCATTTGGAGCATTCCCCAATCTTCGGAGCCAATTCACTGGTCATGAAGAATGGGTGTAGGTGAGTACCATGGTCTGGAGTCACCAGGACAAACTGAGGCACGAGTGGGCAGTGGGTTGCTGAGTGCCACAGGCAGACGGACTATAGGCAGGTGGTGTCGAGGCAGCCAGCTGTGCCAATCCAGCTGTGCTAGTCTTCACTATGTGTGTCTTGACAAAGATGTCCACTAAGCCCTCTCTGCCCCCACGGAGACCCTGGAAGCATGATGTCCATTATCTGGCTCCACTAGGGATCCACAGGCCTGTTTGGCCAACTGGGCTCTGAGGAGATGCCCTTGCCCGGGAGAATGAATTAGGCTCCTTGCTTCTTTCTCTCCTCCCAGCCTCTAGAAGCCAGAGCCTCCCCAGTTTGATTTCTTCAGGCTTCTAACCTCAACTTCGAATCTGATGCTGTTCTCACCTCTACCCATGGTGAGCAAATCCCACAAACGATGTGTAGGTAAAGACCAGTCCAAGTCAAAGAGGCCCTGGCCTTCCCAGCATTTCCCATACGCTGTCCCACTGACCTAGTCTAGACCAGGCTAGTAGATCCCCTAGAAATGCCAGGTGAGGGGAATGAATGAGTCTGAGCAAGAATAGATAGAAAGGATCTGGGGTTCATAAAGGACCGCAAGCTGAAACTACACTGGCCACACGGATGTTCTGAGTCAAACCAACAGGATGCTGGATTGCTAGGAAAGATTTGAAGGTAGCAACCTGCTCTTCACCATCAGGTGCTTCTTAAGAAAGCTCAGGTAGTCCTGGCCCGTATAACCCTGCATGCATCTTCAACAGACCACTTACCACAGTGCTAATCAATCTTTTGATTAATTGTATGAGTATTTGATGATCTATCTACATCCTCCACTAAATTGTAAACTCCATGACTACTAGGACTGTGTCTTTTTGTTCACCTCTGAACCCCAGCGCCTGGCTTGGCACATTGCAAGACTGAAAAATATGTATCGAAGGACAGAGGGGAAGAGAGAGGGAGAGAAGAAGGAAGGAAGAAGGGGAAGAACTTTTTCAGGAATTGAGGTGGATGAGAGTCAGGCCTTGTTTACAAGAAGTTCACAGTCCAGTGGGGGAGAGAAAGAGAGAGGTGGACACACAATTGCCCACAGTGCAGGGGGATTGGTGCAAATGGAAAAGAAAAACAGTCTCAGAGGAGAGAGTGATTCACTCTGGGGAGTGTGGGAAGTTTATACTTGAGTCTTTAAGGCTGAGCAGGACTGAGTCAGGTGGACACAGGGAGGAGAGTCATTCTCAGCAGAACTGGATGGCAAAGGCACAGAGGTGGGAAAATGGGCCACATTCAGGGAGACGTGAAGTGGCTCAGTTGAATGGGGCGTGGGGCACTTTGAGCAGGGCCCAGAGGCGTGGACCGGGAGGGCGGGGAGGGGCTGAGGAGCTCGCCTGGAGATAAACAGCCAAGGTTTTCAAGCAGGGGTGTGAAATGTCCACCTACCAAGAAACTCTGAGGACTGGAATTAACCTTCACTAAAAGCAGAGACCATTTCATTTAGAGCCAAGAAAGCTCTGGGGTCCCTGAAGCCCCTGCAGAGAGTGATCCTCTGGCCCATGGGAGCAGAGCACAAAGAAGAACTGGGACCTGGTGGCAGGGCGAGACGGGGCCACCCGTGAGGACGTTTCCAGTGGGAAGGCTGTTGGGATGAGTGGAATGGGAGATATTTCCTGGCAATTTTCCCCCTGGTGTTCTCTACAGGCAAGCTGATGGCCTCCTGACTGAACTGATGGACTGGGAGAGGAGAAGGTTTGAGGGGCCCAGACGAGATCCCACCGCTGCTCGGGTACCCACGGGAAGCCTCTCAGCTCTTGGGGTAGCACAGCTGGGAACTCTGCAGAGGGTGGGGAAATCAGAGTGCAGTGTCTCCACTCTGCACATTGGATTGAGTTCTGGTTCAGTCACCTCCCACCTGTGACCTTGGCAAGGTGGTCTTCACCTCTCTGAGCCTCGGTTTCCTCATCTGCAAAAGGGGATGATAAGTTTCTATCTACCCTGTGAAGTACGGGGTGGGGGGGCGGCGGGGTCAACAAAGGAAGAAGAGCCATGGAAGATGCTTTATAAGTGGGAACGCCCTGCACAAAAGCCAGCTGTGATCATGAACATGTCACACCTGAGTCACAGAGCAGGGACAACCCAGACGTGGAAGGTCAGGGCTCTGCACCCGGATCTGCTAGGGGCTGGGGCTAGCCAGAGAGAGCCCCGGGCTCCACTGGGGGCCCTCCTTCTGTCTCTCCTCGTCAGATGCTCTGCAATGGAGACCGACCAACCTGAGTTCCCATTCTGCTTCTCCCCTTCTAGCTGTGTGACCTTGAGCAAGGCACTTCTTATCTCTGTGCCTCGGTTTCCTCACCTGTACAGCCATGACAGGAGTGTCTACCCCAGGGGGCGGTTGTGGGAATTAAGGGGCAGGACCAGACTGCAGGCTCTGAAAGCACTCACCAGAGTGGTTGTTTGTCTTCTTCTCCTCCTCCTCGTGCTCAGGCCCCTCCCATTCCTCTGCGCCCACTTTTGTCACTTCCTGGGAGCCTCCCTAGTGTTCCCTGTGGCCGGTCAGATCCCCGGAGCTTGGGCCTGAGGAAGGCAGGCTGTGGTGAGGTCTGAGAAGGTCTGAGCAGAGAAGCCACACCAGTGGCCGAAGGAGCCGGACCCCAGAGTGAGGGTTGGGCGCAGTGGTCTTGCTGGGAACCTCCCAGGTGCAGAATTTCACAACTCTGGGACACTTCTCAGACTGAGTGACCAAGACACAGTCCTCAGTGGGGTTCTGTCTGTCACGGGACCCTGCGCTGGGAGTCTACCCCAGGGCAATGAGGCCAAGATTCTAAGACGTCCAGTTCCCTGGTGTCCTGAGCACAGCCCACAGAGGGGTCGCTCCTACTGGTGCCCCCCCCCCCACCCCAGCCAACTCCAGCCGCATCTCTGATCGGCAGGAATCCAGGAAAGCCCACCTGGGGACTCACAGACCTGCATTCTTCCTCCCAAAGCTTCCTCCAGCGGGGCAGCCGTTGCCTCTCGTGGAGCACTTTAGGCAGAGCTGGGAAACCACAAAAATGTTAAGCTGAGATGAAGGAACGTAACGGGCTCTAATCTGAATTGACAGTAGTATTATTAGCCAGCCGAGGGCTGCGGGAGCGGCGGGATAGCAGGGAGGGAAGGGGAGAGAGGAGGAGGAACGGGGACGAAAGACAGAGAGCAGACACAGGCAGGACCTCAGAGCTGGAGACTCGGGCAGGGCTGAGGTGGTGTGAGAGGGGCTGCCCAGGAGACTGGGGGACAGTCTTGTAACAATAGCAATGGTGATGATAATGATAATAATAATAATAATAGGGCTTCCCTGGTGGCGCAGTGGTTGAGAATCTGCCTGCCAATGCAGGGGACATGGGTTCGAGCCCTGGTCCGGGAAGATCCCACATGCCGCGGAGCAACTGGGCCCGTGAGCCACAACTACTGAGCCTGCGCGTCTGGAGCCTGTGCTCCGCAACAAGAGAGGCCGCGATAATGAGAGGCCCGCTCACCGCGATGAAGAGTGGCCTCCACTTGCCGCAACTAGAGAAAGCCCTCGCACAGAAACGAAGACCGAACACAGCCAAAATTAAATTAATTAATTAATTAATTAATTAATTAAATAAAAAGAATGATTGAGAATTGGATTTCTATGTAATTGGCAGTTAGGTGTTTATTGCTCTAAAATAATAATAATAATAGCAGCTATTGCTTCTTTAGAGCTGCAATGAGCCAGACTCCGTTCCAAGTGCTCGTATTAACGAATGTAATCCTCACGATGTAGGTGTTAGTATTACTGCCCTGTTTTTACAGTGTAAAAATTATGGAACAGAGAGGTCCATCAATAAAGAACACCCATCCTAATTGCAAGGCTGGGGTCTGGCTGCTCACAGAGGCCTTCTTCTTCTGTCTAAAGGTCAAAAGTCAAAGGCCTAGCTCAGGAGTCAGTGAGATGCTGGCTGTGTGGGCCCCTCCTGTCCAGGGTCTGGAACAGAAGAAAGGACATGCACTCATAACCACCACCCAGGCCTGAATGATGGGGGCCAAGTGAGTGCCAGGGAGAGGAGGGACCAGGAACACAGAGGTCAGAGGTCTTCATTAGCCCTTAGGAGTCAGAGGTCAGAGGTCCATGTAGCCAACCAGGGGCTGGAGGCCATGACCAGTGACAGTTGGCTGAACTCTGACAAAGCCATGTTGAAGTGGTGGGTTAAGATGTGACTCCCACTTTCTACCGAAGAGAGAGGGGACATGGTCACCAGCATGGTTTCCCTGGGGTCAAGGCTCTTCCTCTCTGGCCCCCAGCCACCGGGGGAGACACGCTGAGGCCCTTCCTGAGGGACGCACTTCCTGTTGGGCTGAGGCCGTCCTGCCCCACGGGGCCTGATTCTGAAGGGAACACCTCTAAGTGAGCAGTGAACCAGCTCCCCCCGCCTCCCCCGCCATCCTGCATCTAGATAGAGTCAGCTCCTGACCATCTGGCCTCCCTGGAAATCAGATGTTCACAATTTTATTGATGTCATCATGGGTTCTACATCCAGGACACAAAGAAGGTTTCATTTATGCTTAGTGGACTTACTGAGTTGGAGGAAATGGTTTTCTTCCTGTTGCAGGGACGCGCTAAACAGACAAGCAGAGAAAATTTGAGATATGGGAGCTCTGCTTCAGGGCCTGTAAGGGGCTAAGAGGCCGCCTGGGGAGGGGTGGGGGTGGGGGTCAAAGCCTGATCATGTGACCTCATGAAGGTTCCTTAACCCTTGGACACCTCCGTGTCCTTATCTGGAAAATGGGGGTAGTAATCTTAGTACCTCATTCCTGGGAGGGTGGTTGTGAGGATGAGGAGTTAGTGCGTTATTCGTGCTCACAGCACTGGTTCTCATTTGCTATGCTATGTACCGCCTTGAGCCTGCGGCTGGGAGGGGATTCCGTCCCTTCTCTTCCCAGCCTGGGGAGGTTTCTTGGTCTGTGATGTGAAATGAAACAACCTGGACAGCTGTCCCCTGCATCAGACAGTCTGGGCTTGTTTGGGTGCTGTGTCTTAGGCGGAGAAGATTCTAGAAGAGCAAAGGCCTCCGCTTGCACAATGTGCCCTGAGATTAGGCCTTCTCTCTGCCTTCCTGCCCCAGGGCTGGACGCACGTAAACCGTAACATGCTGCAGCAGTGCCAGGAGTTCCTGCCACCATGGGACCCCTAGATGCCCAGGAATATGTCAGAGTCAGTGGCAGCATGAGGGCCCCCTCTCCCTAGCCCCTGCCAACGGCAGCAACTATAATTGGGGAATAATAATAGCAGTGGCTACCATGCATTAAGCACATCCTGTGTGCCAGTCACTTTCTAGGGACACCCTCTAATGCTCCTAATGACCCTGCAAGTTTGTTTTTATCACCCCATGCCATAACTTTCCCGCTGACACCTGCATCCCCCTCCCTCTCAAACTCCTCACCTGGCCAAGACCCCATTAAGCTTCAGGCTGGAGCTGGGCTATCACTCCTTTGGGAAGCCTTGTCTCACTTCCCCTTGGCCAGGTCTGCTCACACCCCCGACGCAGGGCTCCCATCAGCAGCCTCTACTTACCCTTCGTTAACCCTCATTACACTTTATTTTTATTCCATTTTTAATTTTATTTATTTAGGGGTAAGCAATGCATTCACATGATTCGAAATCCAAAAGCCACAACAAGGGATACAGTGGAAAGTCTTCCTTCTCTCCTACCCCTGTTCCCCAGCCACTGAGTTCAGCCGCCTGAGGCCCAGGGCTGTCAGTTTCATCACACCGAACAGTGATGACTTGTTTATCTGTCTTCTGTCCTTTAGGAGCAGGGACTAGGCCTGTCTTGTTAACTGCTTCGTCCCCAGGGCCCGGCACAGTGCCTGGCATATAGTAGAAGTTCTACGTATATAATCTCTCTCTCAGAGATATCTATACAGACTTTTTTGTTGTTTTGCTTTGTTTTCATGAATGAGGCTCAGAGAAGAAAGTTAACTTGGCTGCTTGGCTGTAGCTCCCGAGACAGGGCTCATCCAGGGACTCTGTTTATCTGACTTTTTGTTTTTGGCCTCGCCGTGCGGCTTATGGGATTTTAGTTCCCAGACCAGGGGTCGAAGCCGGGCTCTCAGTAGTGAGAGCACGGAGTCCTAACCACCGGACCGCCAAGGAATTCCCTGTTTATCTGACTTTTAGAGGCCACCTGTCCCTTCTTCTTGGACTTTTGACCGTCCTGTGAAATGATTTCATTTTTTAAGTTTAATTTTTTAATTGGAACAGAAATAGTACCCCTCGATAAGTTATCACAGAGCAAAGAGCCATGTTTCAGGAAACAGAACATCATCATACTTCAGAAGTCTCCCTGGTCCTGCCCGATCCTGGCCCCAGTGTTGTAACCCCAGGATATTATTGCTGCTATGCCTGCTCATCTTGGGCCTCAGCCTCCTCTTCTGTAAAATGGGACGGGACCCATTAGGTCTGAAGTTCTATGGATCTTTTAGGTCTTCTCTGTCTTTACCCCTTCCGGCTGATGCTGTTTTATGCCAGCACTAAATGAAATGATAGCTGTGAAAGTCTTTTGATTAAAGCTAATATTTGATACCAAGGCAACAAATGCATGATGTGGGTCAGGACAGTTTTCTCCTCGTCAGCCAGTCTGGCCATGTTCCTAGCTCTGGCCCAGGTCAAGGGTCAAGCACACATAGCCATAGGTCCTCTGAAGAGCTGGAGGGAGAGGCAGGAGGGAGAAATTCATCCTGGGGAAGCAGGTAGAGCTGAGTGGTGAGGACCACATTGGGGAAGGTGGGTTGTACCAGGGGACCAGTAGGCTGCTTTCCAGCTAGATTAGCTCATTCCTTGCCTGGGGATTCAGCAAGCAGCCCGCATCTTGTGGAAACTCCAGGTTCAGGCTTCTGCATGGCCTTGTTCCTGGTGGTTGAGGCAGCCAGGGATTCTGGGGATTGGGTAGGGGAGGAAAGAGGGAGTGAGGGGAAGGAAAGGGAGAAGAGAAAAAGGCAGGGAGCATGGCTAGTGAGGAGCCAGTGTGTCAGGGAGGGACATGGTTCCAGGAAGCCTGCTATGGTAAGGTGCTGCTGGGGAGGGAAATGGAGAAGGGGGGAACAGGACACAGAGCAAAATTCATAAATTCATTTGTTCATCTTTTCTTTCCATCATCCAATAAAACCAAGGATGCCAGTGTTGTGATAATTGTTAATCAAGATACAGGTATATGCAAAAGGTGGCGAAAATTTAAAGAAGGAGCAAATAACTCTTTGGGAGGTTGCAGGAGTGGGGAAGTTAGGGGAGCAGGCAAATTTCACTGAAGACATTTAGGTCAAGCCATGAAGCAAGCAAAGGAGAAATCAGGCCCCAAGTCCTCCCCGGCTCTGTGGCCCATCTCTTCCCAGACCTCCAAATCCCAGTCCAGCTGTTGCCCTCACTGGGTTTGAGTCTGAGCTCTGCTACGTGCTTGTCGTGTGACCTCAGGGAAGTGATCTAACCTCTCTGAACCTCCATTTTCTCAGCTGTAAAGTAGGGACGACGCCGACTTGGAGGGTAGTCGTGAGATTCAAATATGACAGTGCATGAGAGGCACTTTGCAGGGTGCCTGGCCCCTGTATAGCACATGCTCAGAATGATCTGCTGTTGATATTGTCAGTATCAGCAGTGGCAGCAACTTCATTCCCCCCAAGTCTGGGCCTCTGTCTTTGGGCGGAGAGGAAAGCAGAGGCTGTTCCCATCATCCCCCATCCCTGGCCCCCCTGGCCCTTGGAAATATGAGAAGCAGAGCTTGAGGATCTAATGTGTGCCCCCCACGCCCCTTAATCCTTCCTGAACTTGGGGGGGTTGGGTGCGGGGTGGGGGGCGGCACCACTGTAACACCTGCGCAGCTCTGACATCTCCTGCCTCTGGGCAGAGAAAGCAATTTCAGAAATGACATGTTGCCAACAAGCAGAAATCAGCTTCTGAATTAAAATGTGTCGGCGTCAGGTGACCCCAGGCTTGGAGGGCCGGCTGCACGAAGACAGCTGAGATTAGGGCCTGTCAGCCAGGGGAGGGGCTGTGCGGGAAGGGGTGCGGGGACCCCAGGGGCTACCGTTGGCCGCCCGGGATTTGTTCGGACAGGGGGGCAGGAATTCGGACGCTGGGTCAGCTTCTCCTGCGGCTCTGACCAGCCACCACCTCGCAACTGTCTGCTCTCCGTGGTGGGGGGCGGGGTGGGAGTGCCCCGGCTCTGCTCCCCCGGGATGGCTCCAGCGTAAACACTCTAATGGGCCCGAGAGAGCCAGGGAGGAATGTGGGCCCCACAGCCCCTGGGGACTCGAGGACGGATGGGAGTAGAGGGGATAAGACACCCAAGAGGCTGTCAGCCTCAGCTCTGCAGGTATGCAGGGAGGAGAGAGAGGGAGAGGGAAGGAGAGGAAGATGCCACCGGCCAGGCTGAATCCTTGCAATTCCCCGATGCCACCTGCTCCCTGGCGTCCAGGCCGTGGCACAAACTGTGCTCTACACTGTGGGAGAAGACGCATGAAGAGGCCGTTTAATTTTCAGCCCTGCTATTTATTGTAGGGCTTTGGGCATGTCAGGGAGCCTCTCTGAGCTTTAGTTTCCTCCTCTATAAAATGGGGTCGTGGTTGTACGTACCCCTATGGTTGCCATATCCGTTAAATGAGATAATACAGGGAGATGGCGCAAGGGTTTCGGTGTAGTTGGGCGCCTGTCACAGTGCTTAACCACTAGGGATCTCATTCCTTGTCTGTCTCTTTGTCTGTGACTCCCTGAAGGCCGGGCCTAAGTCTTGTCACCACGGCACCCCGGCACGTGCCTGGCACACTGTTTAGGTGGCCAGTCAGTGTTCGCTGAGTGAGCGTTTCCATGAAGGGACTAGGTGTGAGATGTGTAAGTAAAGAGTGGGAAATGAAAGGGGAGGGTTGGGGCTTCCCTGGTGGCACAGTGGTTGAGAATCCACCTGCCAACCCGTGTGCAGGGGACACGGGTTTGAGCCCTGATCCAGGAAGATTCCCACATGCCGCGGAGCAACTAAGCCCATGAGCCACAACTACTGAGCCCGCGAGCCACAACTTCTGAAGCCCGCGCGCCTAGAGCCCGTACTCCACAACAAGAGAAGCCACCATGATGAGAAGCCCGCGCACTGCAACGAAGAGTAGCCCCTGAAGAGTAGCCCCCGCTCGCCGCAACTAGAGAAAGCCCGCGTGCAGCAACAAAGACCCAACGCAGCCAAAAATAAAGTAAATAAACTTTTTTTAAAAAAATAAAATAAGTGAAAGGGGAGGGTCGGGGTAGGCAGGGGACCCCACTGCCACTCTCCCTCCAGAATGTCCCCACTCCGATCACAGGTCATCCCTCTGGCCTTTCTTCTAGAGCAGAGCTTAGGCAGGATATGCTTGCTGGCCAGACGGTGACCATATCTCCTCAATGGAAATCGGACATAGGGGATCATTCCACGTGTCTTTAGGAGTCATTGGGCAGTCATCAACCTTGGGCCCATCTGAGCAGCTCCAGGACTTGGGGTCACCACAGTCATGTTCCACAGCGCCAGGAGCCCAGCAAGGACAGAGTGGGGCTGGCAGGGGTGAGGGGCCCCCAGGGGCAGCAAAGAGGGAGGCTGAGGCACTGCTGAGCCTCTAAGGTGCAAGGCACGTCAGGGAGGCTGGAGCAAGGCTGTCTCATGATTGCAAGAATGGAAATCTCCCTTCCTGACCCCCCACCAGTGTTACTCTAAACACCTTCCCCACCTGCTACAGGAATTCCATCAGGAGAAGGCATGGCTTCTCCCCCCTGCTCAGAGCTAAATCATCAGAGAAGAAACCCAGGAATTGGAGAAGATTCTAGAAGGCAGTGGGTATGAGCTCAGGCATGAAAAAGGCCTGAGCTTGAACCCCAGCTCTGCCACTCACTCAGTGAATGTTTTAAGCTCCCGGAACCTCCATTTCCTCATCTGTAAAATGGGGGTAGCAATTCTTACCCTGCAGGGTGATTTTGAAAATTAAAAGGAATGGTATGGGGCTTCCCTGGTGGCGCAGTGGTTGAGAATCTGCCTGCCAATGCAGGGGACACGGGTTCGAGCCCTGGTCTGGGAAGATCCCACATGCCGCGGAGCAACTGGGCCCGTGAGCCACAATTACTGAGCCTGGGCATCTGGAGCCTGTTCTCCGCAACAAGAGAAGCCGCGATAGTGAGAGGCCCGCGCACCACGATGAAGAGAGGCCCCTGCTTGCCGCAACTGGAGAAAACCCTCGCACAGAAACGAAGACCCAACACAGCCATAAATAAATAAATAAATAAGAGATCTTCTTTAAAAAAAAAAAAAAGGAATGGTATGGTGGTAACGGAGAAGGAAAAGCTCTTCTTCACAGAAGAATACCAACTGAAAATAGGCAAGGAATTATGGAATCAAAAAATCACCATTTGCAATTGATTTGGACAAGGATTACCAATGGATGCTGAAACTACTGGGTAAAGCGTTGCTGGGCAACAGGATGGTCCCTGAGTCTCCAAGCATCACCCTACAGATGAGTCATGAACCACAAAGGGAAAAAGGTAACTTTACATGGGAGAGATCTGGGGGAAACCACCTTAACCAAGTGACGAAATTCAGCATCACCAGTAATGTTGACAAACCGTGGCTCCTGACAGCATGCACAGAGAAGGGTGCACACCGCCAAGTAGACCTCTTGCCAAAATGTTTAACCAAAATCTAATCGTAAGGAAACAATCAGACAAATCTCAGTTGAGAGACATTCTACAAGACAGCCAGCCTGAACTCTTCAAAACATCAATGTCATGAAAACAAAGAAGGCAAGGAGACTCTTCTGGATTAGAGGGGGCTAGAGAGACATGACAGCACATTCAATGCCTGATTCTTGAGTGGATCCTGGATCAGGAAAAAAAAGCTATGAAGGATATTTTGAGGGACAATTAGGGAAGTTTGAATAAGGAGTGTGTAGTAGATAATATTGTGTCAATGTTAAATCTCTCAGATGTGATGACAGCCTTGTGATTCTTTTGGAGAATGTTCTGGTTCTTAGGAGATTGGTGATAAATTATTTGTGTCTTGGTGTCTGCAATGTTCTCACAAATGGATCAACAAAATATACATGTATTTCCCTCTCTCCCCCACCCCCATCTACATAGGTATATATATATCTGCTCCATGTGGGCACCTCTGTCACTGCTCAGAACCAGCAGGTCTCCGGGCCCAGGAACACAGAGTAGAAGGAACATGTCAGAACAGGCATGCAGGTGGAAATGCAGTGCCCTCATGGTTGGACTGTGGATCTCCTTCTGCCTGCCCCCCTGGGGGCCCCGTGTGGATCCCAGCAGGCTGAAGAGCCAGGGCAGGGCAGGGACAAGGCTTCTCTGCTGACCTTCGCTCCAAAAGAGGCCTCCTCCCCCATCAGACCCCCAGGAGCAGCAGCTGGTTGAGGACATGCACTTGCACTTCCCAAAGCATGCTGGGAGGCCAGTGGCCAGGGAGGGACTCTGAGGCTGACAAGTAAATGACCAAAACCACTGCACGGCCGTGTGTCTCATTTCTCCTACAGAACCGTAAGTCCCTGAAGGCTCCTGCCCTGCCTTAACTTGCCCCACCCCAACCTGCATGGTTGGACATAGGATGCGGGCACTAAAAATACTTGTCATCTCCAGGAGGGGACCCAGGCTCTGGCCTGGTCCAACCTGGTATATAACCTTGGATGGGTCACCTCTTTCCTCTGGGCCTCAGCTTCCCCAGAATCCATAGAATGGGATGACCCATCCCCGTGCTACATACATCTGAGGGGAGGCAAGAACTCATACTTTGGAGGCCAGCAGCTCTGTGTTCTAATCCTGAGACCATTGCTTGCTAGTGGCATTCGGGAGCCTTCACACCTCATAGCCTCCGTTTCCTTGACCATGAGATGGGCGTGGTCGTGTCCAATACGCAGGGTTATTGCAATAAAGCGAGACAAAATAGGTACAAATAGCTGACACGTGGTTTATTGGTTTATTGTCTCTCCTCTCCCACTAGAGTGGCAGCCCCACGAGGCAGGGACTTGGTCTCCTTCACTGCTGCACCCCAGCACCCGGGGTGGTGTCTGGCCCTCAGTAGGAGCTCCCTAAACCATCGCTGACTGAGTGGATGAACAGAACAGGTGCTCGATATACGATAGCTCTGGTTGTGATTCTAAAATGTGCTGAGACAAAAGCGTTTGAAGTTCATGGTTGTTGAGAAAGGAAATTCTGGGAAGCAAGAAATAATCTTCAGGGCTGGCATGGGTGTCTCTGTCGCTCTGTCAGCCAGTGGAGGACACCAGGGAAGCTGGGCTTATCTGGACCAGGGGCAGACATGATGTGCCCACAAGAGCCAGGCAGCAGCATGCACGAGTGAGGTGGGAGGTACTTGGCAAACTGGGGAGCCCCCGTGCATCCTGTCTGACAGGGGTCCCTCTCTCTAGCTGACTGTGGCCAAGGTGGGAATGCAGGACCAATTTGCCAGTGCAGCTGATTTTACAAGAGAAGCCAGAAAGCCAATTGAAATCAAATCCTTTTTAAAAGAAAAACACAAATGAGAGCAAACAAAGCCCAGCTGTGGGCTGGGAGGGGTCCTGTGTTGTAACCCAACCCTCTCAGGCGGTGTGGGCAGAAGGAGGGAGGGCCCGGTGGTGGAGCCCCTGGAGTGGCCGCTACGGGGTCCTGATCTCTCCAGGCCTCTCAGGCAGTCCCAGCCTCTGAGACACAGGAAATGCTGACATGCTGCCAAGATCCAAAAGGCAGGGTCACACACAGCCAGGGAAGCAGCCTCATCCCTGGGCTCTTGGACTCAGGGTGGATCCAGACTTGGGGCTCCCAGGCTCTGGGTAAGTCAGCTCCCATAATCTGGCCCAAGTTATTAAAGTTCAGTAAATATTCATTGAAAGAACCTCTTCAGTGTGACTCTGAACACAGCTCTCCATCTCTGGGCCGCATCTGTAAAATGGGCACAGTTATGTAGCCGCACCTACCTCACAGGGATAATGGGGAAATCAAGTGAGATTAAAGGGACAAAAGTGTTTCCAAAGATCAAAAGTGCTTTACAAATGCAAAGTGTGGTCGTCCTTGTCATCATTATTACCATGAGCAAGACAAGTTTCGCCAGAGCAGAAGAGGGGGCCTGGGACCCAGAAGAGCAGAGAATTTACAACGACTTTACAAGGAGGATCCGGATCAAGCCCATCAGAGCTCTTGTGCAGAGGGGATCCTGCTCACTAGCTCTGGGACAGACCCGGTCAAGGGACACGGAGCCCACAAGACCTTCTACCCAGCCACTTGGTGTCCAGCTCAGTGGGCGCCCCAGTCAGGGCAGCTGTATCTCCCCAGATAGATGGCTTCCAGCAAATTCACACGCCCCAGAGCAGCTGCCCATAAAATATAGAAACTATATAAATAACATAAATATTTTCTCATATATCTTAGCTATATAAATTATTCTCTTTTGCCCTAAAAACTATATATGCGAGGTAGACAAAAAAAATACCCTGTGAGTGTTTCCCTTAAAGCTGTAGAAGGAGAGGTCAGTGGTCACTGGTCCCAGGGGCCCCAGCAGGGCTGAGGTGGACCTTTGGGGGCAATTGGAAGAGAACAGGGTGGGAACAGGGAAGTAGAAGAGGGGAGAGGGCTACACAGGGAAGACCTCACAGGCCGAGGGGCCCTCAGAGCCTGACCCGTACCCTTGGCCTGGTCAGTGTTAGTGGCCGACTGTGGCCACAGCCCCTCCGAGGCTACCCTTTATCTTCCTGCCACCCCAGTACTGCCAGCCATGGACTTGGGATGCAGATGGCATGTTGGTGGACTGGGTGCCCTCTTCCTGCTGCCTTATGCCAGGGGCTGAGCCAGGGTGGAGGCAGAGTTGGGGTCTCAGAGGAGGAGGATGGAGCGGGCTGGCAGAGGGAAAGTCTCCTTGCGGTTGGGGAGCGGAAGAAACTAGGGAAACAGCCCTCTGTCCCTTTTCTCTTCCTGCCAAGATGTGGGCCAGCTGCTTGGGTCAGCAGAGTCACTCTCGGGAGGGGCCTCAGGTCAATTTGGCTGCTCATCAGAGCCTCTGCAGCCAAAGATCCTTCCAGCATCCCTCCAGATGCTGCCTGATCCACCGAAGACGGGGCAGCTTCTCCTCACCCGTGGAGATCACAGGGAGCCCCGGGGGCTTCTTCCTGGGGCTTGCACAGACGGTTTCTCAGCATTCGGCTGATTCTGAAGAGTTTCCTGTCTCAGCAAAGGGTCAGCAACTCTGGGTTCCGGGAGAAGGGAAGCTGACAGAGGGCGCGGCAGGGCCAGCAAAGCAGCCAAGGGCGTCCTGAAGGAGGTCACTTCCTCCCGGCTGGCATCGGGCTCTGCTCTGGGAAAGCACACAGCTTCCAGCAAAGTGACCCCTGCAAGGTCTTGATCCTGAACCAGAGAGGTGTGTGTCACTGAATGAGAGCCCTCAGCCTGGCAGGTCCAAGGGGTGTGCATGCATGTGTGTGGGGGGGTGCCTGTGTGCACCCCTGTGTATGTACCAGCTTCTCTCTCCTCCCTCTCAGGGCCTCAGTAGGCAGCAATGGAAAGGTCCACAGGATCAGAGGGAATTAGCAGTCACTTCTCTTCCTCAGGTAAGAGCCAAGGTGGGGTACCATTAGTAAATGAAGGGGGTCCCCCAAGGAACCAGGCTTAGCAAAGACTTTCCCACGCCTATAACGCTAGCCCTGGTAAAAAAAATCTTAATTAGATGAGTAGCTGTGAGTGCACAAACGTAACCGAATCAGAACTCATAAACCAACTCTTGTGTATCACGAATACCAGCTGCACAGGGGCCTCACAGCATAAGTGGACCCCGGTCACACTTACAGCTGGACTGACCCATCCCAGGCAGACTCCAGCCTTTGCTTCTGACTGACCCTGCCTCCCTGGGCCTTTGTGGCCCAGAAGCTCACCTCCCAACATCTTGCTGGCTCTAGGCCACTAATCCCAGGAATCGAGATCGCGGGATATACCCCCTCTCCTCTCCAAAACCTCAGTCCTGCCCTCCTCTTGGCCTCCCTTATTTTCCTCCACATCCTTCCCACTCTGCCCTCCCGCTCCAAGTCCTCAACAAGGCTGGGGACCCTTGGGTTCAGGGGTGGGGCTCCCACCTTTCGAGTTGAGGGAGGGGAAGGCTGATGAGACCCAGTGGGGAGAGGAGCACAGGTGCCCTGGCATGCACATGGGTGAGTGCATGCACGCTGCGTGCACCTGCCCAGGAAGGCTGGCTGGACAGCTGGGTGGCCTCAAGGTGGCCCAGTGCCACGCGAGGTCCTGGCAGAGCCCAGCTGGCACACTGGGCAGTGGGCCTAATGCTTACAGGTGTACACAAGCTCCTCCTGCACGCATTGCTGGCACTCCACGTAGCAACACCACTGCACCTGGCAGTGGCAGGAGAAGGCCACCAGGCGGCTCTGGGTGTCATAGCCCCGCCCGCAGCATAGGCTGCTGCAGCTGGCCTCCCGGGAGCACACCCTGCCCGCCGTGCCGGGCGAGTACTTGCTGGGCCGGCAGAAACTGGGTGAGTCCTCCATGTAGACCAGGTCCCCAGGCCGTGGGGCCGGGCCCTTGGTGGAGCTGCCTGCTCTGGCTGGTGCCCACAGCTCCAGGCGGCCCAAGGCCTCGTTGGTGGCACTGGACACCTTGACGGCTGAGTCATGGCGCAGCTTTAACACCTGGCCTGTCTCACGGAATGGGGAGAGCTGCTTCCAGCAGGTGCGCACGGCGCAGGAGCCCGACACGCCGTGGCACTTACACGTGGTCCTGAGGCCACTCTTCACGGCCTGCGAGGAGAGGCAGAAGGGAGGCGTGGTCAGAGACCCGGGCCCACAGACCCTAGAGCACCAACCCTGGCCGGGGAGCAACAGGAAGATGGGAAAGAGACAGGGGAAGGTCCACATGCGGGGGGCAGATAAGACTCAAGCTGGCCCACGTGGCACCTTAGTGCAAACTAGCTCTAGGCGCCCCTTCCTCTGGGCAGAGACGGTCCTCACATCTTGGTGAGAGCAGTATGGGCCGGATCTTAGCCCCAGCTCCTCCCCTGGCCCGAAGTCCTTGTGGAGCAGACAGCTTGCACAACTGAACACAGCAGCCCTGGTTTACACAAACTCAGTGATAAGGAAATAGAACACAGAACACAATTTCTTAAAGAAATGGAGCCCTAGCCTCTCCCAGCTTTCTGGTCCAAATAGGCCTAGATACTTTTTACCCTCCAGCCCTCCCACTACTGTGTGACCTCAGCCAAGTTCCTTCCCCTCTCTGGGCCTCCTCTGTCTTCTGTAAAATGGAGAAGGGACAGGGGTTGTACCAGATCAGTTTTCAAACTACCTTGGCTTCTAGGACCTCCAGGAAGGCCAGTGCTTGGAATGGAGACCCTTCTCCAAACACGTTTCTGCCTCACCAAGGCCCCATCCTCAGCCAAGCTCGCACCTGCTGCCCAGCTGATAATGATGCCCAGGATCCTTCCCTACTTCCTGGTACCTGGTAATGGTCCAGAATGGACGCCCAAGGAATGTTGGTTGAAAGGATGAGGCTCATCCTGGGCCGGCTCTGTGTGTGTGCTAGGGGGCAGGGCGGATAATGGCCTCCTAGAGACCTCGCTCCCCAGCCCTGCACTCTGGCTGGGAAGGGCTTGGGTCACCCGGGAACGTGCTCACCTTGATGCCCACGTGGGTGTTGTGGGCGTCTACCCGTGCCCGCAGGTCTTTGCTTCCTCTCTTGGGCCCCAGGAAGTTGTTCAGGAACTTGGTGCTGTACTTGAGGTTGTCGCCGCACACGCCCCACTGCCAGGCCTGTCGGCTCTCCAGGCCCGGAGAGTCATCACAGGTGCAACGCTCCATGCGCCCGGCGCTGCAGGCCCGGGCCAGAGTGTGCGTGAGGGCGGCCGAGGACACCGCGTACAGGAAGGCCGTCTCCTTGAAACCTGGGCCGGGCCCCGGGGGGATCGGGAGGGAGGAGGAGAGTGGGCTCAGGGGCTGTCTGCTGCCCTCTGAGGATAGAGTGGGTGGTGGGGCCGCTGTGGCGAGCAGGATGAAGGGCCTGTGAACCTGAGGGCACAGCTCAGGGCAGCCCCCCTGTCACCTGCCCCTTAAACTCAGGATGCAAGTTGCTGTTTAAATGGAACTTCCAATTCCCAAGAGAGTGTGTGCCCAGGTTCTAAGGGCGGCAGGACAGGGGCTGCTCCTTCTACTAAACAGGTGAGAACACAGATGCAGAGAAAAGTGACATGGGCATCTGGCGAGTGGCGAAGCTGGGTTAAACCATTGATCTTGACTCCAAGCTGATGTGTGAGCAAGTTGGACCGACCCATTTCTGAGCCCCTGATCCTCTGAAATATGCTTCCTATGCTTCCTGATGCCTCTCAATGTCACCCTCTGCTACCTACTGGGGAGTAGGCCCAATGACTGAGTGACCTTGGGTCTCCCTCCTGACTGGTCCCAAACCAACCATCCACCCACTTCCAGGACAATCACAACGCTTGCACTATGGGGTGCAGCCCAGAGCTGGCCTCCCCTGTGAGCTCACTACCTTCTACCTGCTCTCTGATGTACCTGGGGTGCTTGTGACACTGAGGTGGGGTGGGGCATCAGCTCTGCTCAGACCCTCCCAGCCACGGGGAACAGTTGCCTAAAAGGGGGTGGGCTGCTCTCATCCACCATCACTCCCTTTTTTGTCAAAAGCCCGTTGATGCTTGGTGATAGTCACAGGATGACCTTTTCCCCCACTTGGGCTGAATGTTTTCTGAGGGAAGATGGGGTCTTGTTCGGCTCCGTATCTCCAGCATCCAGCACAGTACCTGGCTCGCTGAGAGCCTCACCAGATGCTTAGTGAAGTGATGGCCAAGTGGAGACATGGGGCGGGCAGGGAGGGAGGGAGGTAGGGTGGGAATGGAAGGGAGGGAGGGAAGGATGGACTGATGCTTATGATCAACAAAGAAACAGGTGAGTGAATGAACAAATGAAGTCTGTTGTTGGCCTGTGTCATGTCACTTGGCCAACTATTAACTGCCATCCCTCCTTATCTGCTCTCATACCTTTGTGAGTGTGAGTGTGTGTGTGACGTGTGTGTGTGTGTGTGTGTGTGTGTGTGTGTGTGTGTGTAGGAGGCTGAGGGAAGGGACTGGGGGACCACCCATCTCATCTGTGGGCTCTTCCAGTAATGGGTGGTGCTCCTCCTCTCCTCTCTTGCGTCCTCCTTGCTCCCCTGCCCCCGCCAAACAGGGAAAAGCTAGGCCTCATTAACTCCAGGACCCTTCTTACTCAGGACTGTGCTGGGTTCGTAAGGGCAACGTGGCCCGGGGACAGGGGCCTGGGGAGTGGGAAAGGCAGCCTCCTCCTCCCCAACCCTCCTCCTCCTAATCCTCCTCCCAGCCCTCCTCCCCAAACCTCCTCCTCCCAGCCCTCCTCCCCCCCAGCCCTCCTCCCCCCAGCCCTCCTCCCTCCCAGCCCTCCTCCTCCCAGCCCTCCTCCCCCAGCCCTCCTCCCCCCCAGCCCTCCTCCCCCCCAGCCCTCCTCCTCCCAGCCCTCCTCCCTACCTCTCTTGAGCAGCCCCGTCCTCCCCTCTAGGCTGCAGTTCCAGCGCTCATGCCGGAACTGAAACTGGCACTCGAGCAGGCTGAGGTGTGCGGCATCCTGCAGGGTCTCAGCCAGGCCTGGCTCCCGCCGGCAGAGCTGCTTCTGCCGGCGGGACAGCTTCAGGAGGTCACACTGCTTCAGGTGGGCCCCACCCTGTGCTGGGGCAGGGGCGGTGCCCAGACCCGGGAAGGGTGTCAGGACCTCCCGCCCGGTCAGGCTAGAGGAGGCAAGAGAGAAGGGAGACCAGTGACCCTTGGGTCGTGACAGGGGAGGAGGAAGGATGACAATCCCTAAGAATGTGGGGCAGGTGAGTGGAAGGGCCTTCCTGGGGGCTGCATTATTCGCCCTTCTAGGAGGGAGGCTGGCCCCATGGGGTCATGCCCCCATTTTACAGAGTAGGAAACCAAGGTGCTTATAACAAGAGCTAGTGCAAGATCTCAAACCCAAGTTTTCCAGAAGCCAAAGTCTCTGCTCTTCTCACCCACCTTATTTCCCAAACTTGCCCAATCAGAAAAATCATCTGAGGTGCTTATTAAAAATACAGATGCCCAGGATCTATACTTAGCAATTCTGCTTCTCTTGGTCTGGAATAGGACCTGGGAATCTGTATATTTTCCACATTCCCTGGGCAGCTTTGAGGATCAGGGCAGTTTGGGAAATATTGCGCATAGCATTGGCTGCTGCCTGGCTTGCATGTTCCTAAGAGGGGCAGGCAGAGGGATGTCGACATTAAGAAGACGTCCAGCCAATTTCCCTGGTATCCCTCTCTCCCTTACATTAGGTTGCTGCCCAAGTAATGCCATGCCAACCTAACTTGTTTCCATAATCCCCAGATAGATCTTTAACCATCTGGCCACTCCATGCCTGTTACAAAAAGATACTTAGGGAATACCCGAATGGATGGAAAGGTGGAAGGATGGAGAGATGAAGGGAGGAAGGAAGGATGGGTGGATGGACTGACAGGTGGATGAAGATGAAGGAGGTATATTTTCATCAGGCCACCAGCTCCAGACTCTTTGCTCTACTATATCTGAAGTCCATGGATGCTGAATCAGGCTGCCACTTTCCAGTGGCCCATCACTTCCTAGCTGTGTAACCTAAAGGCACTGATTTTCTCCTCTGGAAAATGGAAAGTGTGATCCTTGCTACCTCCTGGCGCTGCTGGGAGGATTATTTGAAAAGTTACTAACCACAGGGGCTGGGACTTGCTGTTTCACCTTCCTGCTAGCTGGAGTTTCTCAAAACTCTTTCCTCTTGCAAGATGCTTTACTCTCGGGCTTCCCTGGTGGCGCAGTGGTTGAGAATCTGCCTGCTAATGCAGGGGACACGGGTTCGAGCCCTGGTCTGGGAAGATCCCACATGCCACGGAGTGGCTGGGCCCGTGAGCCACAACTACTGAGCCTGCGCGTCTGGAGCCTGTGCCCCGCAACGGGAGGGGCCGCGATAGTGAAAGGCCCGCGCACCGCGATGAAGAGCGGTCCCCGCACCGCGATGAAGAGTGGCCCCCGCTTGCCGCAACTGGAGAAAGCCCTCGCACGAACCGAAGACCCAACACAGCCAAAAATAAATAAATAAATAAAGTAGCTATAGAACGCAGCTTTCTTTAAAAAAAAAAAAAAAAAAAAGATGCTTTACTCTCTAACCTGGGCAGAGTCTTCCCTTTGTACAGATAAGGAAACAAAGGTTTTACAAGGAGGCAGTGACTAATTTGAGTCTTACAGCTGATCAGCAGCAAGGTGGGGACTACAGTGATTTTTTTTTTTTTTTTTGGCTGTGCCCCGCGGCATCTTAGTTCCCCGACCAGGGATCGAACCCATGCCCTCTGCAGTGGAAGCTCGGAGTCTTAACCACTGGACTGCCAGGGAAGTCCCAAGGTGGGGACTACAAATAGAGCTCACCTTCCCTCCGCCCAGGAGCGGTCCATGAGATGTTTCTCCCAGTTCAAAATATCTGCTGTCCTGTACCCTGGTGGCCCTCGGAGTGGGTGAAATATACATCACTCTGGCACCCAGGCTTGAGGAAGCAGACACTTTCTGGAATTTGCTGGCCTTGTGGCCGTGGTAAAAGATCAAAGGTGGAACCAGGCGATGGCTCTTAAAGCTCCTGCTTGGATGTGGCACTTGTCACTTGTGTGGCCAGGTCTGGGCTGCACCCCATAGTGCTCAAGTGCCACCAGCCAAGGCAAGCCCTGTGGCCAAGCCCTGAGTGGTCAGAGAGGCCCACATCCCACAGAGCCAAGGGCACGGCTCTCCTGCTTGGAGCCACCTGCCCCAGCCAGGACATCTGGCTGGATGCCACACCCTCCCCGTCTACCCCAGGGAGGGTGTGGGTCCTGGCCAGGTCCCAGGTGCCCCCAGAAAGTGCCCGTAGATCCCAAATCCATCAGGTGCAGCCAACCCAGTGTGGAGCAAATCTCCGAAACCCCCGAGCAGAGACAGATGCTATCGGGCTCCTCCTGGCCCAGCCCGGCCCTGGGCTCCCCTCCCAGACAGGGTGAGGGCAGGGACCCGTTAATCATTAATCTGGGGGCAAATGGGTAAATTTCCAGTCCACCAGGTCTACACCCAAACCCCTCCCTGCAGTCTGGCAGGAAACCCTTAGAGGTTGACCCTTGGCAGGTCCAGAGCAGAACCCAATGTCAACTCCAGCCCAGGATACCCCACCCTGACTGGCTTCCGGTGTGGAGGGCAGCTTGGGGGCTGCAGGAGCAAAGGGAGCAGCAGCCATCTAGCCCCTCGAATGTCTTCCTCCCCACACCAGGGGCTGGTGTGAGGGGCAGCTTCTGTTCACGCAGTTCTTGTGTTTCAGAAATTGGGACCTCCCTTGTAGTAGTGATTAACAGATGAGAGAATGAGCAGGGAATGATGGGAATTTTGGCCAACAGGACTGCAGATCCTTCAAGGCCTGTCTCAAATTCCATTATAAGAATAATAGCTATTATTTTTATATCATTAAGCTATATTATATGTTATGTAATGTATAATTTATATTCTATTATATAATATTATCTACCACGGTTTTTTTTTTTTTTTTTGGCCATGCCATGTGGCTTGTGGGGTCTTAATCCCCTGACCAGGGATTGAACCCAGGCCCAGCAGTGAAAGTGCCAAGTCCTAACCACTGGACCACCAGGGAATTCCCTTATCTACCACATTTTGAGTGCTTATTACTAAGCCCTTTAAATTACTCTTTCAGACACCTGTTGGGTTGGCTGCCTACCTGTTCCTTCTATCTACATGGTTACCCTGTCTGCCATTTTATACCATATGATCTTGCTGCTCTGGCCTGTTGATTGGACCACTGAGGATCACATGACCCAGGCTGGGCCAATCAGTTCTTTCTCTAAGAATTTGGAAGTTGACTTAAGAGAGCATACATTTGCTTTCTCTCTCTTTTTCTCTCTTTCTTTGACTTAAGAGAGCATACAGTTGTTTTCTCTTTCTTTGGGCTTGTAACTCAAGAGATAGAAAGCTGGTCCAAAGCGAGAGAAAAAGAATGAACCAAACCCATAGAGAGAAACAGAGGTGAGAATGGGAGGGAGAATTTGGGGAGCTCTTCAGCCCCTGGCCCCAGAATCTTCCTGTGGTCATCTCTGTTCTTACTTGAGACACTCCTATCTGTAGAACGATGTCAAGGCTGAGAGTCAGTTTGTCTAGTTAAGGGTGCCGTCCCTGATCACCACCTTCTGACAGCTGTGGAGTACCAGCACACCCTACGCTGCACTTGTGAGCCAGGCTCGGCAAACACATTTTCCCCCCATCAACAGGCCACTGTTTTTTTAATTTCGTGTAATAGACCCTGTGATTGATGGCCCCAGGAGTCCAGTATAAAGTCGGTTAATTTTATTAGCAGTAATGACACTTAGTAGCGATTAATGGTCAGGAAAGGCAGCCAACCGCACAGGAGCTTCAGGCCATACTGGGCCCTGGTCTGCCCAGGGCTGCTCTCAAAAAAGGCCCCCTCACACTGCCTCAGGGGCCCCCATAGGACCTAGGAAGACAACGGAGAGACATACCAGGACCCAGTTTCCCTTTTATTTGTTTTCTATGTTGCAGTTTGGGACCATTTTTCCTTTGAAGAAATAGTGCCAGGACATCAAACTTAGAAAATACCTCAACTGATTTCCTTAAACAGTGCCAGTAAATGCTCTGACACATGCCCTATGGATGCCGTGGCATCTGCTAGAGACGGTTTCTTCTTGGACCTCAGAAGAATTCTAGGTGTTGCAGGTTCCAATCTGTTCCGGGGTCCGTGGGCATGATCTGTTCCCATTGAAGAAATCATTCTATCTGGCATTCCAAGCCTGAGAACCCCACCCACCAAGCCCTTCTGCAAAAATCTCCACTTGTTAGTTGAGCATCTTGAGGGTAAGATGTACAACCAGAGAAGATCGAGTGAGCTTCGTTGAGTCTAAGGAATCCAGACAAAATCTGGGGCTTTAATGAAGACACCTCCCCATGGTCAGGTCAGATGCTATCAGTCAAGCAAGCGAGCAGTGTTCTGGACTGAAGAGCAGAGGACAGATTATCTGCAAACTTGCTGATTACCCTTCTGGGCTGAGGGATAAGAGCGCCTTCAGGCCCCTGCCTGACTCAAGTGCCCCTGAGACACCTGGAACCAACCCTTCCCCATCAGTTGCACCTGCTTTGGCCCAGCTGGTCTGTCTCCCCCATTCCTGTTTCCTGTCGGGCTCTCCCAGGTTGACTTCCAGCCTCTTTTGTCCCATTAGGAAAGCAACCACCCCACGTGACCAGCTCCATTCTCCTCCCTTCTTTGCCCCCGGCCTGTGCCCCTCTGTCCTTTGCACCCTCAGCCCATGGCCCTTGGCGGTCAGGTTGATAAGACTGGAAGCCCCCACCCTCACACAATGAGATGCCTTTGGCTTTGACCCCAGAGCCTCCCCAGCCGCTTCCCAGGCCACCTCGTCTCCCTCCAAAGTGGGAAAAGTCAAGGGTGCCCCTCCGGACTTCATCTCACATCCTACCCACCCAGACCCCCTCTGTCCATGCCTGGTCTTTCCCGCCCGTGCCTTCTTTCACCCTGTTCAAGGCTCACCCCATCCACAGTTTTGGCTAAAGCTGCCCCATCTGGGATGACCTTGAAGGAAGCAAAAGTAGGTTCTCCCAGGCTTTGGGGAAGCCTCCCAGGAGACTGCTTTGGTCTATCGTCCACAGGACCCCAGGGACCAGCGAACCCCTGAGCAGAACTAGAGTTCACCCTGGAATGATCACCCGTCACTTGCTAGAGTGTGGGGACCAAAGGACCTCAGGCCCCCAAGGCTGTTCTGGCCTGGGTAGTCTGGTCCCAGGTCTGCCCTCACTCACTGGTGACCCCAGGGATGTCCACTCACCCCCTAAGCTCATTCTATCTAACAAATACACCTTGACTAGTAGGAGAGCATGACTGGAGCCAGACTGCCTCAGTTCAAATTCCACCTCCACCTCTTACTAGCTGTTCTACCTTGGGCAAGGCACTTCACCTCTCTGTGCCTGATCTGTGAAATGCAGATAATCACAGGACCTATTTCACATGGTTATTGTGAGATTAAATGAATTAACATCTGTAGAGCTCTTAGAACAGTATCTGTCACATGGTAAGCTCCCGGTTAAGTGTCATTCTTAAGCATCTACTACGTGCCAGGTGCTGTGCTGGGTGCTGGGACCCACACTCATAACCTCAAGGAGCTCACAGTCTGGAGGGAACTTGGCTGAATTCAGAGCACTGCAAACTCTCCCCAGACCCCAAGCGGCAGGGAAGGAGAAGGCTCTGAACCAGCCCAAGTCCCAGAGGAACAATAGTTGCTCAGGGACCCGGATCAGATCTCCTAACACCATCTGGGTAAGAACCTGACCTCAGCCAGTCCCCTCCTGCCTGTACTGGGAGGCCCGGGGTGGAGAGGGGGCTGAAGGAAGCTCTTGGGAGCTCTCTGGAGAAGGCCCAGCAGGTGTAGAACACTTCCCATCACCTGGGGGTGCCCAGGCTCTGTTCTTCCAACCCTACCCCCATCCCTGTTTCTGCTCGAGAGGGTCTGACGGTTCCAGAGGAGACCGCCCCCAGGATGTGGGTGGGTGAGCAGGTGGGTGGCACAAGACAAAACTGGCGGTTCCCAGGACACCAGGTCATGCCAGCCTGTCTGGACACTTAGCTGGAGGGACCAGGAGCTGTTCCTGGCACCAGGGCTGGTGCCAACTGCAGGCAGCTACCTGGGAACCAGGAAAGCCTTGCCCTGCCTGGAGCATTGGCCTTGGCCCCGCAAAACCCTATTAGATGCTCCGATAACAGGCTTCCGCTGCAGGGCCATTTGCATGGTAAGTGCACCTTTTGTGCTTTCATCTCAAATATCTCAGCCCACCTCTCCCGCCCTCACTAAATCCCCCTATACACACACACACACACACACACACACACACACACACTCACACTCACACTCCCCACCCCCACCTGTCCTCTCCAGTCGCCACCTCTTCCCAGCAGGGGAGAGTTAGCGAGGACAGTGTCTGGCCCAGGAAAAGAGGGCACATGGCTCCGGGCAGTCCTTCTTCAGAGAGGGGGCCCCCTCCACACCCCTGGCTCCTCTCCCCTCCTCCCGTCATCTGTGGGGCCCCGAGGTTTACACTGCTGAGAAGCACATCCCTCTCTCCATCCTTCAGGCTCCTCTCTCCTTGACAAGACTCACTGTCACCTCATACCTCCTCCATGAGGATGTCCTTAGTGAGCAGCCTTAATGGCAAATTTGGCAGGTACCGTTTCCCACTTTTCCTCCAACTCCTCCTCCCCCATCCTTTCACTCACTCTTCTATTTAAATATCAATATTGAGCATCAGCTTCAGGCCACAGAAGAGCAAAACAAACCAGACTGCTCGCTGTATCCCTGTCTGGGTCTCAGCCTTCCTCTCCTCCCCACCTCTTAGCCTCAGAACCCACCTCGAGGACTGAATCAGCACACCTCCCCGCCCCCCACCAGCCCACCCCTGGCTCAGAGAGAAAAGAGACTGGCCCAGCTGTGGGCTTTATCTCTCCGAGAACAGCTCCACTTCCTGTTTTGCAGCCGCCCGACTGGGCTGCCTGCTGAGGATGGCATCGTGGAGACGGGTGCTCAGGAGCTAAGTGGGCAGCAAGCAGGCCGCCCAACAAGCTTGCTTTGCATCTCAACAATCTCGGGCATTTAGAGCCTGGCTGGTGCAACACCTGTGGAGGAAATGCTTCCCCCTTCCTCCTCCTGTCTCCCTGCCTCTCCACTCAGGCTCAGGCTGAAGCTGTGGAGGGGAAGTCTTTGCCCCTGGCATGGATAGATCAGGTGGCACAGTGGCCATGGAGGGTACCAAAAGTCACTCCTGTGCAAAGGAATCCCTCCCCTTCACAAGTCTGGGATGATAAGCACCTCCCCCACGTCCCTGGCTGGGTCCAAATGTACACCACTTGAATCATTATATTCTAGGGCTGGGGAAACCCTTCAGGACCACCCAGTCCAGATGTTTTGCCCTGATGGCTTCTGGGAGGTACCCCAGAGGCTTCTGCAGTGCAGGCAGGAAGGCAAGAGGTTTGCCAAGTATGCAAGTCTCTGCTTTGATCTGTCTGGTGCCCTGGAAGTTCATGTAAGATTTTTGTCCAAGATGATCCACTGAGTTAGTGGCAGGGCTGGGACTGCACCCCGGGTCTCCCGATTGCTCCCATCAAGATTGGCGGTCTCTGCTTTCAGTTTTAATGTAACACTTCAGGGAAGCAAAAGCAGCCTTCATCATAGTAAATGTCTAGGGTGATCGGAACGCAAGACGGGTAGGATTGAAGGGAAGGAAGACTGGTCAGGACTCCTCTGGCCCCCTGAGCAGCTGAAGGGAGAGAGGACCCTGGTCTAAAACTCAGTTTCTTTTCAGCCAAGAGTCAGAAATACAGCTTGGAGCAGTGGCCTGCCAATTCATATTGAAGTGTGAGAGTCTGATATAATAATGCCAGTATCTGAGAACATACTTTGCTAGACAGAGGAAGCTCAAAGGAGGGAGTCTGGGATCATGAAGAGGAGAGAGAAAGGGGAAGTCTGGGGTGAGGAAAGGAAGGGGAGGAGAGAAAGGGGGATGGAAGCCTTAAGATAAGCTTCCCCAGCTTCTTGGGTTCACAGGCCCAGCCCTGACCCAGGGGAGGAGTCGTTTAGGGGACACAGCATGGGGACGGCAGGGAAAGGCAAGTAGTCACTGAGGCTGTATCATCTTGGGGCAACCAACACCCACACCCAGCTCTGCCCCGACCATGGGATCCTGGCTCGTGGGCTGGGCAATTTTGGCCAAGTTTTTTTAACCATGATAAGTTGACCAACTAACCAGCTTGGCAGGCTCTCGGGTGGTCACCCTTATCCCTGAGCCCAGCAGGCTCAGGCTGGGCTGTGGGCCCTGGGAGGGCCTGGCCCCTGGTGAATGCCTTGTGTGTGATCACCCTGTGATGAGGACAATTCCATTGTTTACATATGCTCTAGGAGGAGATGTCCCATGCTGCAAATTCCATTTGTCCTCCTGCAGGTCCCAGGGATGGCTCATGCCCCACCACACCCCTCCCCTCAGCCCTAAGGATAGCAGGAACCTCCAGCCTGGTCAAGGAGCCACTCCCTGAATATGCCTAGTGAGGGCCCGAGTGGTCAGGACAGCCCCAGGGTATGGATGGAGTTATAAATGGCTTCCTTGGGAATACAGCAGGGTCCTCCAGAACAGGACGAGAATAACTTCCCACCTCGGACTCTCCTGGATGCAGAGCCAACCAGGGTTGTAGCAAAGGGCCCCTCCCCTCATGCCAGGCCAGGCTCCTCCTTGTCTTCCTGCCATGGCTAACTCAGTCCAACCTCCATGCCTTTCTTCATGCTGTAATTGCTACCTGGGTTGCCTTTCCCAGTCTAAAAGCCCTCATGGATCCCCTGGACTCTTACAACCACAGCCTTTTTCAACACTTGACTCAAAAATGCAGGGAATGGGAAAGGTGATCCTGAGGCCCTATCTAGCTCTAGTAACCTAAGATGCTTGTCTGCCTCTTCCAGGAAGTCCTCCTTACTTGCCAGCCCCATCCCACTCTAACCATCCAACTTCTTTGTCTTCTCCCAGTTTTTCAGATGTAGTACTATTAGTTCTGCACGGCTCACTTTTTTTCTTCCTCCTCAGGGCTGTATAGACAGTCTCTCCAAGTAGGCTGTAACCCCCTTGGCAGAGGTCCTGGTTTCTCATCCCCTGAGGCACCCCCATCCCCAGCCCAGGCACCTGTTGACTGCATACATCCCTCAGGTGTTAACGCCAGACAGAGTATAGCTCCAGGCTCTCCCTCAATCCCCTCCACCCCCAGGCCCAAACCACTGGCCTCCCTGCCATCTCACTCCCAGGCTGCAGGGGTTACCTAATATCCCCCATCCTCACCACCAAACCTTCCCAAGCTCAAGCCTCAAAGGCTCTGGAAGGGCGTGGCTCTGGAGGGGTGTGGTTCTGGAGAAGCTTCCCTGTGGCCATGCCTGCCCCAGCCCTCAAACTGGGATCTGGACCGACCCAGATCTCAGGGCAGTCTGGCCTCGGTCAGTCAGACCCTGACTCCTCCGACCAGCTCAGCCCCTATGGGGACAGGGAGAGCCAGGCTGCTTCCCTCTGACCCTCAGTTTCTGGGGACAAGCTGTGCTTGGGCAGCCAGAGCCTCCCTTTGATACACAGTGAGAACCTGGCCCAGGTCTTTCTTTAAAACTCAATGTACCCAACCTCTCGTGATGACACGTGACAGGTTCAGAAAATTTTATCCACGATTCCGGACTCCAGAAATCTCCGACAACTACAATTCTTGGGTACAGTTGTGGCAAACCCATGTGGCAGCAAGACTTGACCTGAGCCAAAGTGAGAATATTTATGGTCTATATTTATCCCAACGTGTAGATGTTTTTCTGCAAAAATAATCGTGTCCGATTACTGGGAGCTGCCCTATACCTTGCTAGGGATATTATGTTATACGTGGTATGCGTATTGTATTATCTTGCTAAAATTTGAAAACTCCTGAAATCTGAAACACATCTGGCCTCAAAGGGATTGTCCCTATGGGGAAAGCAGACCTTCTCTGCTCTTGCCCTAAAACTAGTCTCTTTGGAATTTCCAAGACAGACTGAACATGGTGGTTTGCTTTTCTCTAGGCTCTTTGAGACTCTTCACCCTCTCTCTTCAGTCTCTCCAGTGAGAGGGTCTGGGCTTGAGGTGTCTGCCCCACCCCCAGCTCATTTCTGCTGCCCCCAGGATTCCCATGGAAGGCCAGGTGTGGTTGACTTCCGGAGTCTGATGGAGGCTAGTGCCTGCTCTCTGCTTTGCTTCCCATTCCTATGCTGACAGAGGCCAGGTCATGGCCAAGCAGCATGTGCCTGAGAGGGCCATGCAGAAAGAGCAAATGTGATGGGGCAGAGAGGGAGGTTCTGGGGGCGAGGAAGGGTCAGCAAAAGCGAGAGGGGACTGCCCACCCCGACACTCACTGTGGACCAGGAAACAACGCTAGGGACCGTGGGTGGAGTCAACCAACAACAGGTCCCCAAGACTTCCGCTTAAAGGGCGCTATGCACGCTTAAAGGGCGCTATGCACGAATTGGAGACATGAGCACATAAAAAATTAGGTAACAAACCAAGAGTTGAAGACATGCAGTGCAAGAGATACCTACGACGTATGCCAAGTGAGAAATGTAGGCTACGGGGTGGAGGGCTCAGAGGGTCAGAGCTGCCCAGGGGAAGGCAGGCCTCAGCTGGTAGTCAACAGGCGCAGAAGGCAGGGATGAAGAGGTTGGCTCCGGGTTCTGATAGACTAGAATTCAAATCTAGGTGCTGCCCGCCACTGGCTCTGAGGGACTTGGCCTCTCTGAGCTTCCCCCCACACCCCCACTCACCTGTAAATGAGGATAATTCCACCAGCATCTACCTCCTGGGATGTCACAATGGTTAAATGAGATTATGCACATAAAGGGCTGAGTATAGGAAGGATTCAAATTATATAACGACTGGGATAAAGATGAAGAGAGGAAGGAACAGATGTCAAAAAGATACTCTTTAACCTGGGATGCTCTAAGACGGGCCACTAGACTTCCTGGACTCCATACATGTGGAGAGCATTTCAGCACTTTTATATACATAAAACCCTCATAACGACCCTACAAGGTAATGATTAGCCCATTTTATAGTTGGGAAAACTGAGGTCAGAGCAGTTAACTGACTTGCTCTGGGTCACGGTTAGTAAGTGGTTGGCTGGAGGATTTGAACTCGATCTGTGTGATTCCAAGTCCAGCGCTCCTTACACTATAGCAGGGCATTAGGCTGGCTCCCATCCTGCTCAGGCTGATGCCAGGGTGAGGGTCTCCCTCACAGCACCTGGCCCACCTCCTCCTGAGCCCAACTTCTACCTGAGCACACAAGCCTAAAGGCACCAGGACCTCTCTTCCTTAGGAGATTCCAGCCCAGGTGTCCCCCCGACCCCTCGCTTCTCTCTCTTCTGTTTCCTCCCCACTCAGCCTCAGAAACTCCACCACCGTCCATTGAGGAGGCTGGTTTGACCCCAGCTCTAGAGCCCAGCTCCTCACCGGTTATAGCTGAGCCCAGAGACAAGCTAGCCTAAATTCCTTCCCCCAATACAATGATTCTTATCAGTGATGTTTGGCTTGCAATCTACCACCCCAAAGCAGTAAAATTTCTTTTACCCTTTCTTCCCTGCAACCGTGTTTTTCTCAGGACCCAGTCAATTCCTACAACTATTTTTTAAAAAAATCCAAACACATAAAACACTTAGGAATAATTTTTTAAATGTTTACAAGACCTATACACTGAAAATTATAAAACACTGCTGAAAGAAATCTTAAAAACCCCCAAAAGAGAGATATGGGCAGTTTATAAACCTGAAGACTCAATATTGTTAGAATGCTAATCATCTATAAATTGATTTATAGATGCAATGCAATCCCAATCAAAATCCCAGCAGTCCTTCCTGCAGATATTGACAAGTTGATACTAAAATTTATGTGGAAATACACAGGATCTAGAGTAGCCAAAACAATTTTGAAAAAGAAGGACAGAACGTGTAGTACTTGGTTTCAAGACTTACCATACAGCTACAGTAATCAAGACTGTGGTATTGGCCTAAAGATACACTTATGGAATAGAATACAGAGTCCAGAAATAAGTCCTCATATATTGGGTCAATTAATTTGCAACAAAGATGACGATGAAAAAAGGATCATCTTTTTGACAAATGGTGCTGGAACAAGTAGATATCTACATGGAAAATAATAAACTTCAACCCTTACCCATACCATCCACACAAGTTAACCCAAAAAGAATCACAGACCCAAGTGTAAAAGCTAAAACTATGAAGTTTCTAGAAGAAAACATAGGAGGAAATCTTTGCAACCTCTAATAGGCAGAGATTTCTTGGATGAGACACACAAAAAGCACAAACCATACAAGAAAAAGTTCAAAAGTTGTACTTCATCACAATTAAAATCTTCTGTTCTTCATAAGATAACAATAAGAAAATGAAAAGGCAAGCTACAGACAGGGAGAAAATATTGCCAATACTTTCTGACCAAGGACTTATATCCAAAACATGTAAAGAACTCTTACAACTCAATAAGACAAATAACCCAATGAAAAAGACATTCAAATGACCATATGATCCAAATATCCAGTCCTATATATGTATTCAAGAGAAATAAAAACATATGTCCACAAAGAGGGATGTACATGAATGTTCATAGCAGCTTTATTTGGAATAGCCCCAAACTGGAAACGATCCAAATGTCCATCAACTGGTGAATGAATAAACAAATTGCGGTACATCCATACAATGGAATACTACTCAGCCGGAAAAAAGGAATGTGCTACTGATACATGCAACAACACGGATGAATCTCAAAAACGTTATTTTGAGCAAAAGAATTCATACGCAAAAGGCTATATACCATATGATTCGATTTATATGAAATTCTACAATGGGCAAAACTAATGTGACAGAAAGCAGGGAAGTGGGTGGGAGAGTGTTGACTGCAAAGGAGCACAAGGGATCCTTTGGGATGATGGCACTGTTCCATATAGCAATTGTCGTGGTGGTTACACAGGGTATACATTTGTTAAAACCCAAATCGTGCACTTAGAATAGATGCATTTTATTGTATGTAATGTTGATTTGGAAAAAAAAAATTAAGGTTATGTTTTGCTTCTTCACAATGTTGACACTCCCCCAACCCAAGAAGATGGTTAGAACCCTAGCAACCACCAAGAGTGAGCCTGTACTGAGCACTTAGTATGTGCCAGGCACCCTACCAGGCCCTTTCATTCACTGTCTGAATTAAGCCTCACACCAGCCTTTAGGATGGGTATTATCATCACCCAAAGCTCAGACAGGTTAAGACATGTGTCTGGAGTCACACAGCTAGCAAGAGGCAAAACCAGGATTCAAACTAAGTTCTAGATGACTCAAAAGCCTGTGCTTTCATAAACGGATCTGTACCATCCCTAGATAGGAAAGAAACCCAAACAGGGCAGAGGTCACACATTTAAAAAGCACCACCAAAGTCAACTACGATTTTAAAAGCTGCATCCACAGGAACTATTTCTAGATACAAAATTCATTGGGATGACTTAAAGACTGGACTGAATGACAAGGCCTAACATATACCCAGCTCATCACATAATACAGTGAGTGTTCATTTATAAAACACCACAGAACTTAATATTTGCAGAATTCCCAAGCCATTTGAGCCAAAACATGAGCTCTTGAGTAATCCTAGACTTCCAAGCCAGGACCATCTGGTTAGGGAACATTAGGACCTCCAGATGCTAAAGACCTTGTAGGCAAGTGACTCGATCGTGGACAACACTGAGAGTGGTCCAGAGCCAGGACAAACCTGGTCCACCTTCCATCCCACTGTCATCGTGCCATCCTCTGGGAGCCCACCTGATACCCGAGCAGGGCTCAGTGCATCCTATCTCACTGCTGAGGACAGAGGAGAATGCTGTGACCTCACCCATCCCACTACAGCCAAGAATCTGACAGATTTAACCAAGTAGGGGAGGGGGCAACCCTCTACCTCCTCACCCTCTGCAGCTCCTTTGCAGCTGCAGCTCTCCTGGGTGACCACACAGTATTAGCTCTAGTGGCTAATACTCTCTGTAGAACAAAGAGTCCAGATTGGCGGCAGGACCTGGTTTCTATCCTGCCTCTCCCACTAGCTTGCTGTGCGACATAGCGTGAGTCACTGAAACTTTCTGACCCTCAGTTTCCTTTTGGGAACTATTTACACCCATCCTGTATATACCTCAAGAATGGGTCTGAGGATCAGATGGCAGAGGGGCTGAACAAGAAAATTATTTGTAAACTGCAATACTAGTTATGTTATTATCAGCATCACCAGAATTAGGTGCTAGACTCAAGTAAAAGCACCAGAAGCAGCTGCTGGCTCACTGATTTGGGGATGATGGTTCCTTCATCTGAAAAATAGGAATAATAATACATGACCTGCTTGAAGCAGGGAGTTAGACCAGAGAAACTTTGGGGGTCACTTCCAACTCTAAAGTCTGATACTATGATTTTAAAAGGCCCAAGAAGATTGGCCTCACCCGCTCTCCTGATGTCTGAATTTTCTTTTATCAGGATGCCAAAACATTTGATCTTATAATCAGAAATGAGACTTCAAATGCAAATGACCTAGAGAAGGGAGAAGCACATTGCCACACATTCTCACTACAGTGTTATAGATTCCTTCCAGAGAGCAAATTCAGATAGTACGATGGAAAACCTGGCCTAACTGAGTCATGACAGGGCTTCCTCAGCGAGAATTCAGGCTGCATCCTGTCTGTTCTCTGAGACCAAACACAGAACAGCACAAAGCCCCATTTTTAGCTTATTCTCTGAACATTTTTCCTCCTCCCCAGACTGGGGTGGTGGTGGCTGGAGTGTATTTTGCCAGCTCTGTCCAGGGGGGCTCATGACTTGGAAGAGGTGGCTCATACTCACATGTTCCCTCTCAGCCCCAACCCATGCCTGATCCACCATCTCCCTTTTCATTTCCAAGACCGCCCCCTTGCTCACGGCTCTCAAATTCTAACCCTGTGCACTGCCACAAACTCCTTTCCCTTCCAACCGCACCAGCCTGGGTGGTTCCAGCTTCCTGGAGCCCCTCTCCTCCCATCTCATCTGGCCCTTGCCCCATCCTCAACCTCCAAACCCAAGCAAACACAAGGATTGTGAAAATGAGCTGATATCCCAGAGGATGCAGGCACCATTTGTCCACACCCCTCTCCTGCCCCCACTCTCCATTCCAGCTCAGAAACCCCTGCTGGGGCTGGACTATCAAGACACTGTATCTCCTTAATAATTAGTAACATCAGTTGAGCATTTACTATGTGCCAGACCCTGTTCTAAGTGCTTTACATGTACTAACTCACATGATCCTCCTATGAAATAAGCACTATTATCCTCATTTTACGGATAAGAAACTGAGGTACAGAGAGGTTAAGTGACTTGGCCAAGAGCACACAGCTAGCAAGCAGATGGATTGGGGATTGAGCCCAGAGTCTGTACCCTAACCATTTTATCCCGTCTGCTGAGGAGCAGTGGCTTTTCAAGCCTGAAATCATTGGGAAACGAACATGAATGCACAGTGCTCTTGAAGTGGATAGAGAGGCTCAGTCATATCAAGTTTAGCCCCTTCTCTGTACAAAAGGGGACACTGAGGCCAGAGACTAAGTGATCTTCCCAGGTCACCAGCAAGCTGAGCCCTGAGCTAGGGTCAGGGCTGACGCCACCCGCTATATATTTCAGGAGCGGCCACTGCCCACAGCCAAGGCATGTTTTAACCAGGGGTCATGACCTGGAAATTAGCCCACAGCCCTTATTCCAGCCTGTGCAGGACCTCTCAGACCCTCTCAGACCCTTATTCACCCCCTCCCTGCCAGGTCCTTAAGAGCAGCCTCTGGCAGGTCACTTGCTTGGTGGTTTATGTTTTTCGGTTTTTGTTTGTTTGTTTTTGCCTTTGCCGGGGTCAGACTGTAAACCTCGCCTTGATTTGGGGTGAGGATCACAAAAAGTGCCATGATTTAAAGTAAGAGACTGTATATATTTAGAACAGGCTTTGGGTGGAGGTCAGGAAAGTCCCTTCACACCCACGACCCCATCTCCCACCCCAAGTCCCTGCAATTCAGGGTCAGAGAAGGAGGGACAATTGCCCTGTAACTTGCTCTCCAAACACTGCCCACTCCCACCCATTCTCTCCCCAGTTGTCACCCCCAACTCTGACCCTCCTTTTCCAATCATGTATACCGCCTCCCCTCTTACTCTCTTCGTCATTCTCCTGAGAAGTCACCCGACGCCAGGTCTGAGATTTGGTTGGGTTTCCCCCACGGACGGTTCCCTCCCGCTCTCCAGCTGACACTCCCCACGGTCCGCGGGTTCCCCCATCCCTCTTGGATCAGCGCGATCCCCTCCCCCGGCCTCGGTAACAACCCACCCCACCCATCCAGCCAGCCCTCCGGGTCTCCGCTCTGCGGGGCGAAGGCAGAGGGTCGGGAGGGAGCCCCAGGCAAGGACGGGTGGCTGGACAGAGCCCAGGATGGGGGCGGACAGAGCACCGAGTGAGGATCCGAGAGGGCATCCGAGCGCGGGAGGGACGCCTCGGACAGGCAGGGACAGGGAGCCCCGGGGAGGACCGGGACAAGGTCCGAAACGCCTGCAGAGTCCGGGAGCTTGGGTGGGGGTCTGAGACCCGGCCGAGTGGGCGGGATGAGGTCTCGGACAGGACAGGGTGAGAAGAGCGGCGGTGAAGGGGACCAGATCTCGGACGCTAGAAGGTGCGATCCGCGTCCGAGTCGGGGAAGCCAGAGAAGGAACTCTGGGCGCGAACTCCGACCCCGAGATGGGGCTGGGTACCACCGGGTCTAAGGTCTGAGTTCGAGATCCCGCCGGGGCCAGGGCCAGCGGAAGGGAAAAGTTGGCCTTGCTGCAGCGGGAGGAGGGGAAGGCAGGCGGGCCGGGGCGCGGCGGGCACTGACCCGAAGTAGGCGGCGGCGGCGGCGGCGGGCAGCGCCAGCAGGCAGAGCGCGGCCAGGGCCAGCGCGGGCGGGGGGCGCATGATGCCGGCGGCGCGGCGCCCTGTCGCATCTCCTCGCGCCGCTCAGCGCTAGCAGCGCCGCCACCAGCCGCCCGCGGGGCTTTAAACCCGGGAGGGGCGGAGCGGGCGGGGGGAAGGGAGCGGCGCTGGCGGCGCACCCCCGCAGGCGGCGAGCCCCCCGCCTCATTGGCCCCGCCGGCTTGCCCCGCCCCATCGCGGGTGGGGCCACCGCCCCGGGTCCGCCCCCGCCCCGCCCCCAGCTCCCGCGCCCACCCTCCCCAGGTGAGAGCTCACCTGACGCGGTGCGGGCCTAGGGACGCGGCGGCTGAACGTGAAGGCCCCGCACCTGGAGAGGCGAGGATGGGGGTACGAGTCGGGGACCAGGGAGTTTTTGCCCCTCCGGGCGGGGTGGAGGCACACACAGGATACCTTTCCCCAAAGAACAAGGGGGCGTAGAAGGAGCGAGGCGCCTGGAGTCTGAGAAGTAGTTTCTCGTCCGCTCTCTAGCCGGGCCGGTGCGGGTCCCTTTGCCCGGGCTCCACGACTCTGAAGGCAGGGCCGGCTGTGGATGCAGAGACGCTCTTCCAGAGCAGGAGAAATGCACGTCTAACGGCAAAGGGAGTCCTGGGCGGGGGGCGGGGGGGTCCCTTGGTCAGAGCGGAGGGGGGAGAAGGAAGCCCAGTTTCTAAACAGGAGACTGTCTGTCAGGGAGGACGTCTCAGTGAGCATTTGCTGATGTTCATGGAACAAAAATCCAGATCCTCTGGTCAGTGGGGCAGGCAGAGCCAGGGTGGGGGTGGGAGAGGAACCTGCTTTCCAAAGAGTGTAGACGCCAGAACTTCTTTCAGACAGGGTGGAGATGTCCAGTGTTGGGCCACAAAGCTCTGTCTTGCTTATTCTTTTTTAAAATTTAACCCCAATTCCTGCAGCGAAGGTGCAGTGATCAAGGCAGTGTGTGGCACCCATCTAGGAGGGAGACATACAACAAATGGCCCAAGCAAGATTTAATATGTTTTTGAGAGTCTTGAACACTGGGTCAAATCAAGCAAAACAAAATAGAACTTGCACTGAATGTCAAGATCTGCATGTAAAGTTTCCAAAAAATCAACCATGCATGCAGAACATCAGGTGACAGTGACCTTGGCTTTGTGGACACAAAGGCGCTGGGAGACTGGTGGGAAGACAGGAGCTGCAATATTAACAGAGGAAGCCCCCAGCCATAGTGAGCCTCTCTGGGCTCAGTTCCCCTGTCCAATGAGGGGAGTGATTAGCTAATCAATGATCTTTAACAACTCTGCCAGCCATATCACATCTCATGGTTCTGTTTATTGAGGCACACGGTTCAGTGTGGTGGGCAGAGACCTGAATTCAAATCATGTAAATTACGAACCTCAGATATGAAATGGGGATGACGATAAATATCTCACAGGATTTTTGTGCAAATAAGAGTGATGCCATGGGAATCCCCTGGAGGTCCAGTGGTTAGGACTCCATGCTTTCACTGCCAAGGGCGCAGGTTCAATCCCTGGTCGGGGAACTAAGATCCTGCAAGCAGCGCGGTGCGGCCAAAAAAAAAAAAAGAGTGATGCCAAATGCCTAGCAGGTGCTGCCACTCAATATCAGGGGTTGTTATAACTGCAAGTATGACCAGTGGTGTGCTGCATTGCAGGGTGGGTGGGAGTCTGATTTATATCATTTGCAGATTCCCGTGCTGCAAATATTGCCACCGTGGCTGATTTCAAGCTACCAATGTGGCATCATCCTTGATCTAAGGAGTTAGGAAGAGATTTGCACAGGTGGCTCCACAAGCCAGTCCAAACCAGCACACGACTAGTAAGACCTTGAACCAGGCTCAACGAGGCTCACAGGAGGGGAGGCCAAGCTGGACCAGTGTGAGTCAGAGAGGAGAAAGAGCCCCCACCAGGAGCCAGCCACCCCAATGGGCACCTGAGCTCGGGCAGGTGAGGAGGGAGCTGCCCCAGCTGCCCCTCCTGTCCTCATGCCCATGGGCACCCACCATACACTCAAGTACACACAAGCATGCACATGCCTGGCGGGGGGTGAGGCACCTTCTCCCAAAGTGACACATTTTCAACGTTTCATAAAAGTTACATGTTGACATCTGACAGTTAAAGCTGTGATGCAGGGAAGTTGGAGAAAACACCAAAGATTCACCGGGGACATTAGTGGGTGGATGGTGAGATACACATGGAAATATCCAGAAGGAGGTTCTTTTTTAAAAAATTTTATTTTAAGTATAGTTGATTTACAATGTTGTGTTAATTTCTACTGTACAGCAAAGTGATTCAGTAATATGTATATATACATTCTTTTGCATATTCTTTTCCATTATGGTTTATCACAGGATATTGAAATAGTTCCCCATGCTATACAATAGGACCTTGTTGTTTATCCATCCTATATGTAATAGTTTGCATCTGCTCATACCAAACTCAGATGGAAGTTCTTGAGCCTCCACCAGCCAATGGTGTGAACCCCACCCTTGGGCCCAGCACATCTCACTGAAGCCTCCAGCCTCCTGAGAGGTTAGGGCAATCATTATTCCCATTGCACAGATGAGTTAACTGAAGCTCAGGAAGATTAAGTATCTGGTGCTTGTGACCCAGCTGTAAGTAGTGGAAGCAAGAGTTAAGCCCAGCCCCAGTGGGTCTGTCACACTGCTTGTCACTCATGATTGGCCACGGCTGGCTGAGGGCCACCCAGGCATAGCCTGACTCACAGTGGCCTTTGCATAATTCATCCTTACAGAGCATCATGTACCTCCTAAGTGCCAATCATCATTAAGGGGCTCTAGTCTGAAGGAGGAGATGATGGTGAAAACAGATTATCTCCACAGTTGTGATATTGTGGGACCCCTGAGGATGGACACAAGGATCAGCCCTCAGGACTTACAGCCTGGGCCATAATGATTTGTTCCTCACACCTCCCCCTCTGCCCTGTGAGCTCCTCAATGGGGGGTGTGGGGGGAGGGCGAGTTTTACTTCTTTCTGTATCTCCAGGGCCTGACACAGGGCCTAGCCCTTAGTGTGTATTCAGGTAATGTGTGTTGTCGTAACTTAGGTCTATGGCCTTTTTATGGGGCTGCAGAGATGGAAAGTGTTATTCTGACACAATGCATGCTCACAGAAACACCCCCTCCCATGCCCAGACACATGCTCCATCACACACACACACACACACACACACACACACACACACACACACACACCTTGACACTCTACAACACAAGTCCAGGCATTCAATGACACACAGACTCCCCCATACCTCCCCCGTGGCTGTCTAAATTCCTAGGCAGACCCACAGCTGCTCCCGGACCTGCACGTTCACACAGGTATGCAAGAGAAGCATTCTTAGACATCCACATGCAGCTACCTGTCTCCAAGAACCAGCCCAAGGCAGCCACGGCTTGGGGATGGAGTTCTCCTGGCCCCCTGCGCGCGCAAGCGCACATACTCACACACACCACGGAGGTCACAAATGAGTGATCCGAAAGGCTTGTGTAGGCTGTATCAAATCCAGCTCCAGGCCCCTTCATCCTCCCCCCCCCAAACCTTCCCCCAGACCAGGCCACCCTGCCTGAAGCAAACCCCCAGGAGCCATTCATCCTTGTCTGGCCCCAGGTCCCCCAGGGCTCCAAAGTCAAGCCCAGGCCCCAGGCAGAGCCCGGCACTCACACAATCCTCTGTGCTCACCACCAGGCTGTAAGCAAGTGGAAATGAGGAATTCCAGGCTGGCTCTCTCCCTCTAATCCCCCTCAGGGCTGCACCGGAAATGGAATCGACCCAACAGGAAGTGGGGCAAGTGATACCCAGTGGCTCGGAGGGAAGGCACCAGTGCCCAAGCCAAGCCCGAGGCATGGCTGCTCAGGGGAGCTGGTCCTGGGAAGGACCCAACCGGGCTGGTGTGGGTGCACTCACTTGTCCCTCTGCCTGGGCTCCCCCACTCCCTGTGACCTAGCTTTCTGTGCTATGGCCTCATTGTAACCAGTTCTGTTCTGCCCACTCCCATCCATCCTACCCCAGCACATTTGAACTGGCCTTAACTCTCACTCTCTCTCTGATTTGGCTCCAGGGGGCCATGAGGTATCACATGGGGCACCACTGTCCCCCCTTTACAGATAGAACACTGAAGTTCAGAAAGGTAAGTAACTTCCTCAGCATTATGGAACTGATCGGCACTTGGGGGCTGGGTACTTGATCTTTCCAGAACATCAGACTGAAATAGGACTGAAACTAAGTGGGGAAAGTGGGCCACAGAATTCCACACGTGGGAGACACAACTATGCTTGAAAACAGCCAAAAAGATGGGAGAGAAGGATACGAAGATAATATTTTTTTAGTGGGTGCCTTGAAGGTTGTGTGTGTTAAAAATGTTTTTATCCTCTTTGTATTTTCCAAATTTTCTATCGCAAGCCTATTTAACATTTATAATGAAAATTTTTTTTCTTAAAAGGGGGAGGGGACAAAGGCACAAGAATAAATCTCTAATGGTAGAACTTTAAGCATTGGCAGGAAAAATATTTGGGAGGGGAACCGGGAAAGTATTCCTGGACATTCTTCTATGGCATCCATCCACCTTTTCTTCTATAGGAAGGGCTCCTGTCCTCTCTTGGGGAGCTTGTGCTATAGCTGGCAGGGCACACCCCACCCATGGCAATTCCAATTCAAGGCCTTCTTACCTCTGTTCCTTCCGCCCTTCCTAGCCTTCTTTGCTCCTGAACTATGCTCTGAGTGGAGGTTGTGTTGTATGGAAGGTGGTATGACACTTCCTTGCGCCTCTGCCCCTGCCTCAGGCCCTTCTCCAGCCTTGATTCAACAGCATCTTTTTTTTTTTGGCCACACCGTACAGCATGCAGGATTTTAGTTCCTCGACCAAGGAGAGAACCCGTGCCCCCTGCCTTGGGAGCATGGAGTCTTAACCACTGGACCACCAGGGAAGTCCCACAACAGCATCTTTGAGCTTGACCAAGGAAGACTGAATGCAGAGGTAGGTAGAGAAATGGCAATCTGGATGGACAATCCCAATTTCAAACAGCCTGCTCCATTGTCCCCATAAGTGAACTGAGAACTGTCAGGTGACATGTATGCCTGTGCTCTGCCTGGGCACTGGGCTCACCATGAATATACATACCCACCCCCTGGGTTCCCACTTCCAGAAACATTAGAACACAGTGAGATGACCGGGCAAGCAGCACCGAGCAGCATGCTTTCTGCCTTCGACTACTGAGAATCCACTCCAGAGCCATCCCGCTGGCAAAGCACTAATGAAAGATTCTACTTTCGGGTGATTTATAACAGAAAGGTGTTCCGGACAAGCCACGGCTACTAACACGGCTCAAAAGAAAGAAAACAAGGAAGGAAGGAAGGGTAGGAGGAGGGCAAGAAAAACAACTTTCTTAGGAAATAGAAATGAGAAATCATCCAGAATTTACTATCAATAACATTCTGAAGATTCGACTCTGAACAGAGGCACAGTTCACATATTCTTTTTATGTAGTATGTTTTCATCTGAGTAACTTCTTGCTTCTGAAAGGGAAGGGTGAGAGGAAAGCGTTCCCATCTTGTTCAGAATGTTCAGCTGGTGCCTGGAGGAATGCAATCCCTTGCATTAGTTCTAGAAGGTGTCCATCACAGACCACCTTCTCCAGGTCACATTTGCACAACCACAGGTACACATTAGTTTGCAGGAAGTGCTCATTAACAAAGTCTTACTAGTAGACAGACAGTTGGACCACAGCATGTATTCATAAACTCAATGTGTGTGTTCAATGGCCCAGCCAGAGGTCTTTCTTGAAACTGGGGAGAGGCTCAAATCTTAATTTATCTCTGGGAAACAGTAAGCTCAGGCTTAACTCCTCACACACAAGTGCAAACACACACACACACACACACACACACACACAGAGTGACTAATTCCATTTTACTACAAAATTTCCTTTTCATAGGAAGTATGATTATATACTATACAATTTAACAAACTTTGACCATCTGATGTTAAGCCCTGGGAGTAAGAGATGATGAACCAGGTCCTGTCCTTGAGGAGCACAGAGTTTGTTGGGAAAGACATGTCCATAAGTACATATAGCATTTTGACATTTCTATATCAGTATAAGCCGTTATTGAGTACTTACTACGTGCCAAGCATTGTTATAAGTCCTATGGGAATATTAACTCATTTTATCCTCAGAACATTTTACAGATGAAGAAACTGAGGCACAGAGAGGTTAAGTAACTGCCCAGCTAGTAAGCTTGGGATTAGAACCCACGGAGCCAGTATGTGTTTCACCACTGAACTGCAGCAAAGAGAAGTAAGTGCCAAATGAGATGAGAACCCAGGCAAGAAGACAAGCCATTCTGAGGATGATTATAATTTTTGTGACTTTCTGTTTGAATAAAAAAAAAAAAAAAGGAGGACAAGCCATTCATTGTTCCAGGGAAGGTATGTCTGGGACAATATTGAGATGTAGTGATATTTGAGCAGGATCTTGCAGAGTGACTTTTTTTCAGTCCATCTTTCTTCACTTTGCCAAATGGTACAATCCATCCTAATTTGCCACATAAATGTTTGAGAAGGAAGCAAGTTTTACCACTGGTTGTCATTATAATTCTAAGAAATGATCCTGTGGGGCATCCCTTTGCTATTCTGAGTTCACCTTTGGAGTGAGAAGTAGATTGAAAGGGTGTTGGGGACTTTAGAATAGGAAATAGGAAATGCCTTTGAGACTTGCTGAACCTTGTCACTCTGTGTTATTGACTCTGGAATCTCATTTTTAGCCCCCAGCTCCAATGTCAAAGTCTACTCCGGTCTCTCCTTCTCTGGATTTTGCACCCAGCTTGTGCCTACATGTCTCCTCATGACCAGGCATTGTGTCCACTATGACCTGGATGTAATACCACATGTCTCCAATAGGGGTCGCTGACTACAACGGGATGGACAGCTGCAGTTGAGCGGAGAGAACCCTGGGTCCTAACTTAACCTTGTCCTGTGACCTCGGTTTCCTCATCCATAAAATGGATATAACACTCCCTGTCTGTCTCCCTCACACAACAGTGGTGAGAAATGTGAGGATGAACGTGGACACCTTCCAGTGTCATTCAGAAGAGGCAGCTCCTGTCTGACTTTCTCACAGCTCCGGTCTAGATGATTTCAAAAACCCAGTCATTCCGCAACTATCTGTTGAGCATTACTCATTGCGCCAGCGCCATACAGAATCCAGAAGTCATTTCTACCTTTGCATAAAAGGACTTCGAGTAAAAGTTTAAAGCAAACTGTAATCCTGACGGTGAGGGGGGGTGGGGGGGCTCTGGCTCTCCCTGATGGGCAGTAAATGCAGCATCCCCGGTCCTGGGAAAGATCATGGAGTGTGAAATGGCAGGACATCTACTTGTCCTGGACTCCTACTGTGGTTGGAAGTCTTTCCCACCCAATAACTCGTCTCTTCTTCCCATAACCCAGAAAACAGAGGCACAGAAAAGGGAAGTGACCGGCCCCCAAACCTGGATTCCAGGAACCTCCCTGCCAGCTAATCCCAGAAAGTGGGGTGGGAAGGAGCAGTGCGGGAAGACGAGTGACCCGAGAGGGCTGGGAGGGACGGAGAAGGGAGGACCTTCCTGTTCTGACCCCCTGGCCAGGCAGACGGAGCCGAGGGCGGCCGCGGCGGCCAGCCTTCTGCAGGAGCGCCCCCTGCTGCTCACCGGTGCCGCCCGTTGCGGAGGCTGCGGTTGGAGGAGGACGCTCAGCGCTGGAAGGGCTGTTCTCCGGGCGAGCCGAGACGCCCCCAGAGTAGAGGGCAGGGAGGACCCAGAGGAGTCGCCCCAACCTCTTCACTTTGCACGTGGCAAACGCGAAGCTCGGAGGAGGAAGTGACTTGCTCAAGGGCTCTCAGCGAGCCAGCAGGAGGCGGGTCTCTCAGATGTCCCGCCTGACACCGCAGAGCCCTCCATCTCCCCTCCCCTCCTACTCCGAGTTCCTGAGCCCAGAGGGCGCGTCCCTCCATGCACTGCGCCTGGCCAGCCCCCCACCCCACCCCATTCCTCCTCTCCAGTCCCTACCCGCCTCACAAGCCCATCTCCTCCAGGAACCCTCCGGCACTGCAGCCCCAGAGCTCTCCCTTCTCCGAAGCCCTATTGCCTCCAGGGGCCGCGATGACTTTCAATTCTGAGACATGGCTTTGTCAGGCAGTTGGCACGGTCTTGGGAACCATAAATGAGGCCTCTTTCTTTGGAATTCTCTACTCACCTCCCCCCCAGCCTCTCCCCACGCAGAAGTGCCTGGATGTTGATGAACGTCTCTTTCTTCTTCCCACTGCAAAGCAGCCCAGCAGTATCTGTAGCCCTGGACAGCCAGGATGCCTGTGCTGGCACTGGGGCTCTCCTTCTGAGCCGGTGACCTTGGGCAAGTCACTTGAAATCTCTCAGAGCCCTGGTTTCCCCGACTGTAAAATCAGGCAGGGATAAAGCTATTCTTTGGGCTGGTTGTGAGGATTAAATGAGGTAGCGTGTACAGTGTGCCTGGAACATTGTAGGTGCTCAATAATCGGCAAGGTTGATTAGTCAGGCTTCCAAGGAGCCTTAGGTTGGTCTCTCTGGCCTCATCCTTCTTCTAGCTGGAATCCTCTTTCGTAGATGTGAACCTTCCAACCCTAAGCTCCCCACCTCCTGTCCGCTGTTGTAAGCAGCCTCAGGGAAGGGGACACACAGTGGCTACGTAAGGATCATAGGAAAGGAGGATGCTGTTGGAAGACAGAAAAGGCTACACAATGGCGGGTAGTCAAGTCACACTGCCAGGCTGATGCTTCTACTAACAAGGCTCGCAGGTACCTGGGTCTGCCTCTCTCGCTCCCCTCTTTGTGCTGGCTTCCTACCCCTGCACTCTTTCTAAACAGGTCTTTCTGCTTCTGCTTCTGTGAACTCCTCGTTCCTGCTTCTCTCAGAACTTACAGCCTGCACGTGGCTCATCATGACTGCTGTGACACCCCCATGGTACCACGGCCATTCAGCTCTGGGGCCCAGTGGCATGTGCCATGTATCTTAACACATGTCTCAGGGGAAGAGGGGGACCCCACACTGGCACTTCCGGGACCTGTCAAAGGCTGTGGCCAGTTGTGAACTGGCTGCCCAAGGGTCAGGCAGCCACACCTGGTCCAGTTGGCTATGGTCGTGGGGACAGGGTATCTGCTGCAAGCATGGCCACCAACATAGTTGCATGTCTAATAGAATAAATATTCAATAGACACTGTTATTAATAACAGCAATAATAATAGAAACTCATGGAAATTCATTTGAAATTCATTAGTAAAGGAAACAACCTCCTGTGAGCTGTTCTATGTGGTGAATAATTCCCTCTACCTGCACAGACCTCATGCCATATTACCTGTTTTGTACACCCAGATTTTATGTACTGCATCTGCTTGAAGCTTGATATACTCATATGCTTGTTACAACAAATACTGCTCCAGGAAACAGTCCCAGGGTCCCCAAACTTGACTGAGGCTATTGGGAGGACTTTCCCCTTTCCGCAAATGATCTTTGATGTTATTTAAAAAATGAATTTGTGATGTGAAAAAAGAAAAAGGCAGCCCCTGCTCTACATCTTCCCTTTGGCTCACCCAAGGGGCTCCAGACTCTTCCTTTCCTCTCCCTCCTTCCCTTCCCTCCCTCCTCCTCAGTTATGAGGTCCTGCCCCAGCAAGGAGAGCAAAAGCCTGAACCTTCATCCAGGAATCTCTGAGAGGAGACAGCAGGACAGGGGGACAGTGAAGGCTTTCACTCCCTGTTGCCCCTCTGATGACTGCTGGGAGCAATGAGATGGGGCAGAAAATGTTCCTCCACTTCCAACACCTGCTCACTCCCTTGGGCGGAGGTCTCAAGGAAGATGTGATGTACATGTGGGAAAGGCTGGCAGGACACTGCCCAGCCACCATGAAGCCCCCCCCGAATGATTTAGAAACAGCTATTTCCTCCTCCAGGCATTTTATTTCCAACTGTCAGAAATAGTCATTGCAGATATGCCTGTGATGCGGATGGTGCCCTCCTATGTGGGGTACCCTTTTGCAGTGCACAACCTGAGCAGCTGTACATGGCAGTCCTAACGGCATATACCCGATCGTCCTCTGCCCCATGAGTGGGAAACTGGGCCTTGCTGACCATTAGCTATCTATCCCCCCCAAACATTCCTCCATACCCATTCCCAGCGGGGTCACCACCACATTTCTGTGTACCCAGCCCCAGCCCTTTGGAGTCACCCCTCACTCCCTGGCTTCAGAGTGAGGTAAGGTGGGCCTGGATGCACATCCCCGTTCCAGCACTTACTAGGACTGTGACCTTGGCTAGGTCACACGGCCTCCCTGGGCCACAAGTCCCTTATTTGTTGTTGTTGTTGTTTTGGCCATGCTGTGTGGCTTGTGGGATCTTAGTTCCCTGACCAGTTATCAAACCTGGACCCAGCAGTGAAAGCACGGAGTTCTAATCCCTGGACCACCAGGGAATTCCCACAAGTCCCTTATCTGTGAAGTGAGAGTGGTACCAGGTCTCATGTGGGGCTTCATTGAGGATTAGATGGGAAAGCAAATGAAACCCACCAAGACCAGGGCCTGGCGCCTGCTGAGTCCCCAGCATTAGTCCCACTCCCCAAATTTTCCCATTTATACTGCAAACTCTGCCCAAGGAAGGAACATCAGTATCTGGCTAAATGGGTAGGTTATCTCTGTAGCCCTGTCATTGCTGGTAGAGTTCGATTAACCAAGTTAAGTGGTGTAAGGGCAAAACAGATGATATGTGAAATACTTGCAAGAATCCTAGACTGGGTTCTTCCCGAAGTGAAGGGTTATTTGGCAAACTGAAATCCTTACCCCTGAATTTCTGTATTCGCACATCTGACTCTTTATTTATCCGAGGGAGTTACTGCGCAGCACACCGCCACGTTAGAAGGGCACAGATCAGCAGGTGGCTTCCAACCGAGACATCAACCTGTGGCCCTGGGCACCTCTGCTCCCCTCCAGCCTGGCTCACCAGGGAGGCTGACCACCCTCCACCGTGGAGGCATTGCCCTAACATACTGAGTATTTATCAGGTGTCAGGCACTGTGCTAATTCATTTCACTACCTTATTTATTCCTCCCAATTTCTTCAGAAATTGACTTTACAGTGATCACCTGAACTGTTTTTAATCACTGACATTTGCAGTATTACGTACTTTTCTTCCTCTCATGAAGGAGATGAAACACAAAGATATACAAAACGTGTCCTTGTTCTTTGCCCTTAAAACTCCATAGAAATGCAAAGAACAACCTCAGACTTCCTCTGGGTACATCCCTAGAAACCAGACTCTGAATGAAGTTCAAAAACTACCACCGGTTCCAAGGAATGCAGCTCACATCCCTGGGAGCCCCAGGTGGAATTCCCCAGGCCCTGTTTCCTGTGCATCTTCTTGTGCTTCCCTCCTGGAAAGAGGATGAGGGTTTAATAGCTGAGGCGAATTTCAGGATCTGTGGTGAGATGTTACACCAACTGCCCCTAACCACCGCCCCACACCCGGCAGCACTCATTGTCTGTGCCTCCCCAGCTGCTGTTCCTAGAAGCCCCAGCAGGTGTCACTGTGACCCTGGCCATCCTCACAGGCCCCGGTTCTGGGTCGGTGCACGGAACACGTTTGTGGCCTGGGGGACTCTCAGAGGTGGGACCTCATCACTAAGGAGTCCCACAGGGAAGGTCTTGTCCCGGAGAGAAGGGCCCTGTCACTGCATCACTGTTTTCCAGGACCATTTTAGGGAAGGGCTGTGGTTCAGTGAAGGTTCAACCTCATGGTCAAGGGGCTGAGGGTGCAGAGGGTGGAGAGTGAAGGGCGCAGAGGGGATCTAGACCCTCCTCCCTTCCCTCCAACCCAGTGGGACCTCTTCTTCCATTGCATTAGGAGAGTGTCCCCCCCACCAAGCCCCCTCCCCCCTTCAACCCCCCCTAACCACCAGCCTCGAGATTTGGGGACAAATCTTGGTGACAGCTGAGGGCCCCTCAGGGTCAGGAATCACCATATTGATGAGGAGCCAGAGGGCACAAAGAGGGCTATAAGTCAGGGAGGCTTCCTGGAGGAGGTGAGTGTGGACCCAAGAGATTAATTCATGGCTCTGCCCCACATTGAGAACAAGGGAGATGAGGGGCCAATCTGGGGGATTCAGTACTGTCTTGGGGGAGGAATGCCGATGGGTGAGTTCATCAGTGGCCATTTGGGGAGATGTTTCTGGGGTCAGGGTGGGCTTCTCTCCCCCAACAAGTCAGAGAAGCAGGAGCCACAGAATAAGAGTGTGAGGGGATGGGAGGAGCTGGGCAAGAGTTATAAGGGGAAAACAGGATGCTGAGCTGTGAAAGGGGAGAGGGAGACCTTCCTTCCAAGATAAAATTGGGTCCTCTGAATGGGGGAGGGGTGTGACAGCCCAGGGAGTGGGAGGGGGCAGGGAGGAAGGACTAAACCCCGTGCCCAGCCTTCACAACAGCGTGAGCCACCAGGTGTGTTTGCTTCCTTGAGCCCTTGGCCTTTCTTGGAATAGAAAGTCAGTGACAAGCCAGGGAGATGGGCTTTTCCACGAAAGACTCTCAACACCTCCCATTGTAAAACTCAACCAAAGGACTTCCCTGGTGGTGTAGTGGTTAAGAATCCGTCTGCCAATGCAGGGGACACGGGTTTGAGCCCTGGTCCAGGAAGATCCCACATGCCGTGGAGCAACTAAGCCCGTGTGCCACAGCTACTGAGCCTGCGCTCTAGAGCCCGCGAGCCACAACTACTGAGCCCGTGCGCCACAGCTACTGAAGCCCACGTGCCTAGAGCCTGTGCTCCACAACAAGAGAAGCCACAGCAATGAGAAGTCTCCGCACGGTAACGAAGAGTAGCCCCCGCTCGCCGCAAGTAGAGAAAGCCCACACGCAGCAACGAAGACCCAACACAGCCAACAATAAATAAACAAGCAAACAAACAAATAAATAAAAATGTATTAAAAAAAAAACCCAACCAGACCTCAGAGGGCCCAGCAGAACTTCCTAGTCCCCTAATGGCCCATCTCTCCACCCCTAACCCTAACCCTCCTGCCCAGCCAGCCTGCCCTCCCCCAGAGGCCCTCAGGCAATCAGTACTAGTCACCACCCACCCCTCCAGCCACTGAGCAGGACACCACCAACCCCCTACACCCACACCCCATTCTCCCCTCTGAGAGTTGGCAAGTTTGCCCTTTTGGTTATCACCTCATGGAGATTTGGCCCTTCTGGAAGCAAGTCTTGACACCTGGGGTGGGGCCTGGCCCTGGGTGGTTGGGGACAGGAAAGAAGAGAACTAGGAAAAACACACGCTTCAGCAGGAACAAGATGCAAAAGAAGTTGGAGGAAAAGCAAGCCTTCGCACCAGGCGCCGCAGACAGACAGCTCCTAGTGGGCAGTCTCACCCGCCTGCTTTCTCCAGGAGTCCTGTTTTCCTGGACACTGCCTCGCATGGAAAACATCTCAATGCACGCATACATGCAGAGTCAGAGATTTCTTCGAAGATGCAGCGACTTCTCCATTTTGTGCAGAACTGGCCTCTGCTGAGCTATTTCACTCCCCGGGGGCCAACTCCGAGGGGCAGCAGGGGATGCAGGGCTGCCCACTGCCCGGGGCAGGGAACAGGTGTTGGAGCCCAGGCAGGCCTCCGGCAGTGCCCCTGAAGTTCAAACAGAACTTCCCAGACGACCAGCTGGGAAGTTGGGGTGGGCTGGCTAGCTGTGTCTTTCCAGCACTAACACTTTGATGCTTCGAAGGGGGTTGGGAAGGCTCGCAGGATTAGAACTCAGACGTTAGCGGCTTCCAGGGGAGCAGAAGAAACCCCTCCTCCTCTAATTTGACTGCTACACGAAGCAACAGATATGGCAGCCTGTTTTCAGGGGGGCAGAAGAACACAGTGTTGAAGGAACCCTTATACCACGGAGCTCACACTCAAGTCCATTACGACCGGTCGGGCCTCCAGATGAGCTGCCAGGCGCACTAGCAGAGGATGCCCTGGTCTCATTTACTGACAGCCCCTGGGCTGAGGGCACCATGCACAGCCCTCACGGTTGACATCCATCGATTGACAGCCAGGGCCTGGGACACCGGAGTCCTCGTGTTGCCAGCAGCCCTCGCCCTCCATCTACCCCCGTGGCCGTGTGGCAGAGTCCTCATGGAAACAGACGCAGTCACCAACTGACCAGGCTGCAAAGACACTGTCCCCAGGTGCCAAGGCACACCCTAGGGCAGCCTGTTCCCACCATGGGACCTGTGACAAGGACCAAAGGGCCAGAGTGCAGGCAGGGGGACTTGTCAGCCCCCCAGCCCACCCTTCTAAGTCCCCCGTTGAGGATTCCCAGACACCTGGACACCCCCAGGCGCTAATGGCCCACCCTGAGCCCACAGAATGCGATGACCTGTCTTGTCGGATTCCCCCAGTAACCCCACCCCAATGCCACCGGCCCTGCCAGCTTCCTGGGGCCCCTGGCTGGTGAGTTTCACCCCAGAGGTGGCTGTGGCATTTTGGTGGCCAGGGCCACCGCCTTTCCGAGTCCTTTTCCGTTGCTCTGTAGCCCAATCTCGTTCATCCATAACCCCCAGGAGTGGGTGGCAGGGCTGGAGGCGACAGGGGCTCTCTCCAGGCAGCGGCGGGGGCGGGCCCGGGGGCTCCCCTAACTGCAGAGGCTAGCCTTACACACCCAGCAACACATGTCCCCCTTTATGGACAGGGCTTTCTCTCCTTGCTTAAAGGCAACTGTGAAAAGAGCAGGGCTGATTCTGGCTGCCTAGCCGTCTCCTGGCAACAGGCCTGGCAGGAGGTCTTTCTTTCTCCACCCCCCCACCTCCCTTCTCTCCTCCACCCCCCCCCCTTTCTTTCCCCCCTGTGTCTTGTGTTGTGTATCATTAAAACTTCCCTCCCAGCCACTTCGCAGCCAACAACCAGGCCCTTCTGGGGCCAGTTCCCTTGGGGCAGCTCAGCCAGCCGGGCCCTGGGGGTGGGGGACCTGAGGGGTCAAGCCCCCAGAGAAGAGCCTTTGTGTCCTGGAACCAAGGCTTAAACTCAATTTGGCAACCTTCGGCATGTTCACGAGAGCAGCCACTAGAACTGCCTCCACCCAGGCACCTCTCCCTTCTCTCCTCTCCTCCCTCCTTCCTCCCTCCCTCCCTCCCAGGGCTCCGTCTCTTCTGTTAGTGCCTTAAGCCTGCCAATAGGGCCCCTGGGCACTGCCCAGCCCTGCTAGAGCCTCACCGGGCTGGACACCAACAACCCCTTACCTAGAAGGACAGTCCCAGCCACAGGCCTGCAGCCAGCTCTGGCCAGTGTCCTAGTCTGCCCTGAAAGGGGCAGGAACACAAAGGGTGGCGGTCACGGGGATCATGGGGAAGTGGATCATCCAATCCATGATGTCAGGACCAGAAGGACTCCTCACTTGGCCACTGTAATCTAGAGAGACGCTGGGACCCAGAGAGGGTAAGTGCCTTGCCAAGGACACAGAGCCAGCTGGGAGGAAGCTGAGGCTGCAGCCCTGGTTTCTGGTCTCCCTCTTCTGTGGCTCTTCACACCCCTTACAGGAGGGAAACAGGTGGCTCTCTGAGGCCGATGCACCTACTGGGCCTTGATCTGCCTCCTCAAGTCCTTCTGGCTCCCCCAGACAGGCCTGGGCTGGGGACTCAGCTTCCCCCTCCACCCCTCTCCTGACAGGAGCATCTGGGTCACCAAGGCCTGGGGCTGGGCCACCCTGTCATCCAACACATTCGTAAGGCTGGATGGCTGGCCCCGAGGCTCCTATCTGATACCTCAAGGCAGGGACGATGCTGGGGTGACTCTCAGCTCACAGCGGGGGTGGCTGCCAGTCACAACCCCAGTGCCCTCCCATTCTGCCAGCTTCTGGAGCTAGGTCACCCCCGGGGCCCTGGCCAATCAGCAGGTGCCGGCCCCCAAGGTGCCCTGACCACACAGTGGGACTTGCAGGGCACCCTGACTGCAAGCGCTCAGCTCTGTTGTCCCCACGATCCAGTGGTTTCCAGACTCCAGGCATTTCCATGCCACCTTCACTTCACAGGTGTTCTGCTATGAACACTTTGCTTTAAATTGATTTGCTTTCCTTTTAATAACTTCAATTACAGAGGAGACTTTAGATCACTATGATTTTCAACAATTTCTTTGTAACCAGATGCTACGTCCCTCCAAAGACTGAATGTGTGACCTTCTCTCTTTATTACAAAGGGACCTTAGTAAGTGTTGCTTTAGCACCAGACTTTCTCCTCCCTCGACAATAATCAGGTGGAGTGAAGGGAACAGGGATAGGAAACATGAATAAATGAGCTTTCTCACGTGTGACTCCACGTGATTTAACACCACACTTCATCTCGTGGGGCATCCATGGTCCTCTCCGGCCTCTGAGAAACATTACCATTAGCCATAAAAATGCTCTTGAAATTCTAGTCTTTGGCCAAACTATATTTCAGACTTTCTTAAATTCTGGAGCAGGAAAAAAAAAAAAAAAGATAAGAGAAAAGAAAGTAAAAGAAAAATATTTTGGTTATGCCACGTTCTCTGATTTGGGTTTCAGAAAATGATTTCTCCTCTTAGCACTACCCTCTTAAACACGTAGAACAAAAGGCAGAGGGGGCCTGGAGACGGTCAAGCTCGGGGTAGGTAAGGAGGATGAGGGGAAGGAAACCTTTTGGGCCACGCAAAGCAGGAAAGCTGGGAACATCATCATGGGCACCATCAGCCTTGAATCATGAGACAGTCGGGTCAAGATTTTGCCATTTGTTTGGTCACAAGTTAATAATAAGTTTTGGGGAGCCAGCATTTGTTGTCAACTATATGCCCCAAGCTCTTGGGGTAAATTATGCCATTTGACCCTGTGAGCTGTGGTATTAGTACATGTACCCATTTGCCAGATAAGGAAACAGGCACACAGAAGTCTAAATAACTTGCCCAAAGTCACAGCTAAGCAGTGCAGTCAGGGTTGGAAATTGCCCTTGTCTGATCACAGAGCCCATGCATCCCCACAGTATTATTCTGACACCCTCCCGCAACCCTAGGCCATCTGGCCGGTGCGGAGAGACCCGAGGAGATCCTGGCCCCTCAGATAAAAGGGTGAGGCTGACACGCAGAGGCCTGAAACGGTGCGTAGAAAGTAGAACTCAGCTCTCTGTTCACAGCTGAGTCTTCCGCCAGCCCCTCCGAGCAGCCTCAGGAAGCAGTGTATGGATGTGTGGGAGGGGGGAGACTGAGGAGGCCAGCGACTGTAGGGCTGAGATCACAGGTGGAGGAGAGAGTGTGGAAGGAAGGCAGGGGAGTTGCTGCAGCTTGTTTTTCTTTTTTTAAAAAATGAAGATATAATTCGCACACCATGAAATCCACCATTTTACAGTGTACCATTCAGTGGCTTTTGGTATATTCAGTAAGTTGTGCAACCATCACCATTATCTGATTCCAAAACATTTCATCACCTCTAAAAGATACTCTATACCCATTAGCAGTCAAGCTGCAGTTTCTTAAGGAAAAGGAAAAGGCAACACCAGATGGAACGCTATTCTGGATTAGTTTTAAGCCCCACCTCAACCCTACACACCCTCCCTTTTGTTGTTGCCTTCTTCCCCCAAGCCATCTCAGAGTGAGTCTCCCAGCTCCAGGCTCCAATTGCAACCTCATTCCCAACCAGACTAAACCCCCAAACCAAGAAAAAGAAAACCAACCAGCCCTTAAATTAAAGCAACTCAATTTGTAAGTCAATTAACAACACTTTACCTAACTGCCTTATGCCAGACACTATGAGCAGGAGGATACAGAATTCAGTTAGAAGGACTTTGGGTGCAAGTAACAGCCTGAAGTAGCCTAAACAACAAGGAAAATATGTTATTTCACATAACAAGAATTTCCGAGGCCGGACTCCCCTGGGGTCAGCTAATATGTCTGCAATGGTGTCAGAGACCCAGTTTCTTTCTCTCTTTTTCTTCTTTTCTTCCTCTGCTAGTCAGCCTCATCCTCAGGCAGCTTCCCTCATGGCACAGAATGGCTGCTGCAGCTCCAGGCATCATACCCAGACACAATAATGTCCAAAAACAGGAAAAAGGGACACGTCTTAGTATCATTTTAAGAGCCCCAGAAAACTTAGGGCAGAAAAGTTTTTGTACCCTCCAGCAGACCTCCCCTCATGTCTCATTAGCCTAAACTGGGCCCCATGCCTGCCCTTAAACAAATCCCTGCCAAGGGGAATGGGTGTCCATGATTGGCTTAGATGAATCAGAATTTACCATTGAGCCAGGCTGGGGAGCCAGAACAAACTGGGGACCCTTGCCAGCCTGGAGCAAGAGGCCACCAGCAGTGTGAGCTACACTACAGCCTAAATAGAAGTCTTTGCCTTTGAGAGGCTCAAGAAAGAGCAGCTGACTGTCATAAAGGAATGGAAGGGGCACTTACCCATCACTTAACATGTCCCAGGTGCCATTTCTGACACTGCAGAAATCACTCCACTGAACAAGCAACAGCCCTTTGAAGCAGGTGTTATTATACCCATTTTGCAGGTGAGGAAACAGGCTCAGAGAGGGTAGGTAATGTGCCCAGTGTCACACAGTTGAGAGGCAGCACTGGGATTCATTGGGGTTGTGGTGGTGCCATGAGATCTGGGCTCTAAGACCACTACTCAGACAGAGGGTCTCTCCAGAGAGAGAGGGCGCGGGGCGGGGCCACCTTCCTCGCCTGCAGACTCCATTCAGGCCTTACCTGGAAGCCAAGGCAAATGAGCAGAGGAGGTGGGCTATGCCAGGTGTGGAACAATGCCAGACAGGTGCCCCTGGTCTGCCCAAGGACTCGCCTACACCTGTGCCAGCCACAGCTACCTGTTCCTGGGTACCTGCTAGTGAGGCAGCTCTGACCCCATTGCCAGCCCACTGGATCCACATCCATATGTCCAGGCTCCCTGGACCCACAGCCAATGGTTGGGCCCGTGTGAGTTTCCAGCAATGGCTGCTGCTGGCTGCATTGTTTTGTGGGGAAGATAATTAGCTGGCAGAACTCTGGAGGGTACAAACCAGGATTTGACCAGTAATTTCAGTCATCTCCAAGGATAATATTAGGCTTGCTCTATCCCATCTCCCTAATGGGCCCCCACAAAAGTCTCCCCATGAAGACGCCTGAGATGAAAAGAATCTTCACAGCTCTTACCTTGGTTTAAAGGAAATAGTTACTTGATCTTCTGTTGGAAGACTGTCTCTCCCACAGATGGCAAGGCCTGGACAGTTTTTGGTCATCAGCGCTTACCCTGTGCTCTACGAAAATGTGTTGAATGAATGAGCCATCCCCCCACCCTGTGCACATAGAGCACCTACTGTGCTCCTGGGGTCCCCTTGAGGATGGACCATTCCTCCCCCAGAGCTTGGCCTCAGGCTTTGCCCACAGCAGGCGCAAAGTATGTGTTTGTGGGTGATGGGAAAAACAGAAACACTTTCCTGCCCTGAAGCCCAGGTGAAAGGGGGCCACAGCTTGGCTGAGGTTGGAGACAGAAGAAAGCAGAGATGGTTCCCGGGTTGCATCTGGGGCTTCCCTTCCTGGTTATGTCCCACCCACTGCGGAATGGAAAGAAAACTGGGAGCAATAGTCCTGACCAAGAGAAACTACGTCAGCCATGCATAGACAGCCACGTAGAGGTCTGGCTCGACTTCCCCAAGGAAGGAGCACTTCCCTGGGCAGGAACTGACCTTGGGTTAGAGCCCAAAGGCCTCAGGCAGGCCCGTCATGTCTGGGTGTGGGCTCAGGGCTCGGAGGCAAAGGCAGAATAAAGAAGGATGGAAAAAGACCGAAGAGTTGGAAGAAACGGAAAGTGGGGGAGGGAAAGAGGGGCAGAGATGGGGGCTGGCAGCACGAGGCCCACCAAGCCCCAGGTGTCCTGTGTTGTGGTAACTTCCCGACAGGCTGCCAACCCCTGATCTCAGCCCGCCAGGGGCAGTGCAGGTGTCATCTGAGAGGGAAGCAGGTGCCAAAACCAGAGTAGGGTAGCTAGGGGGGAGTGACGAATTCTAGGTGCCGAGATCTCAAGATGGGGACCCCAAAGGGCCATAACGACCTCAGACAATGGTCCCCCATCTGAGGCCTCAGCCTCTGCCTCCCCCCTTACTCCCTCAGCCAGTCATCGGCAGCGTTTATAAGGGGCCTGCCTCCCCCCTTACTCCCTCAGCCAGTCATCGGCAGCGTTTATAAGGGGCCTGCCTCCCCCCTTACTCCCTCAGCCAGTCATCGGCAGCGTTTATAAGGGGCCTGCTCTGTGCCAGATCCTGCTCTAGGTGCCGGGCCTTCAGCAGAACTTAGATTTTAGAGTAGGAAAGAGACAACATTAACTGGGCAACTTAACAGACACATTCAATATGGAATATATGAAATATCAGGTCAGTGTTTAGGGCTATGCAGAAAAATAAAGTGGAATAAGAGGCCCAGAGGGACAAGGTCGGGGAGCAGCTAGGAGGATGGGGCTGAGGGTCTCGCCGAAAAGGAGATTGTGAGGTGGGTCTCAAGTTGGGATGTCAAACAAGATTTTCCTGAACAAATCCTTCTAGAAGAGGCTCCTAGGCGCCTGAGGAGCTGCTTAGCTGAGGCTGACAGAAGTAGAAGGAGCAACCCAAGACAGCCACTTATTCCTCAGCCCCTAAGAGGAGAAGAAAGAAACCCAATATTTATTATTCACCATCCTCGGGCTGGCGTTCTGTCAGCACGGTTCTCATTTAACGCTGACAACTCCCTATGAGATATAAAGTATTGTCTCCACCTGGGATGGCACAGAGGAGGCTCAGAGATAACAGGCAGCTGGCCAGGGGTGCCCCCACCCCATTTTTCTGTTGTTCCCTCCCTTCTAAAGGACTTTGACCCCAAATCCCTTTCCAAAATGCCCTTGGGGAACTAGAGATGACTAAAACAGGAGGAACTACTGGCACACGGAAAACCCCTGACCGCCCCACAGGTGGCACCTGTGATCTTGGGGTGCTGGTGGGCCAGGCCAGGAAGGACTCAGTGACATCACCCTGCCGTTTGCAGCCTTCCGCGTCTTGACACAAGGTTGAGGCAGCCGCACGATCCCCGCCTGATGGTGCCCAGGAGTGGGAACCCGGGGCCTCACATCACCCCGCCCGCGCCCGCGTCCTGCATCTCGGGCGTCCTGCGTCTGTGGCGCGGCCCGCTCTCCCAGGGGAGCCACGAGGATGGGGAGGAGAGGGGAGCCTGAAGCCACGCACACCTTATCCCCAGCTAAGCTCGGGGATTGCGAAGTAGATTAAAGGCATTCACTCACGAGGATGCCTACTTAACCGGGATCCCCAAAGATCCGGGCTGCTCACCGACAAAGGTTCCGGCTCCCAGCCCGCGGGTGCGGGCGCGGGGCGGGGCCACCTTCCTCGCCTGCAGACTTCCTGCCTTATTATCAGCACCGCCGCCAGGGGGCGCGCCGGGGCCGGGAGACCGAGAGGCTGGCGCGCTCCGGGGTGCCTTTGTGCGTTCGGCTGGCGTTTGTTGCTCACCTATGTGCTTACCCAGTGCACGCTTCCGGCATTTCCAGGACGCTGCCTCTACACTGGCGGTTTAAAGAAATCTTGTTTGATTAATTCCTGCGCCACCACCCACGCCATGGACCACCTGCCTCCTGGTTGCCCTCTCCGGTTGTCTAGCTTTCTTTCTAGTGGCCTCCAAGGAGAACCTCGCTTGAAACCATTCTGCGGCTCCTGTAGCTCTTGGGGTAAAGTTAAAAGCCCCTCTCTCGGTCGGGGTCCGTGGAAGGAGCTCCCACGCGCCCCCTTCATGCTGTTTCCCCGCGGGAGTCGCGAGGTTGCAGACCTTCCGCACTTGCTGCTTCCTCCGCCCACAGCAGCTTTGCCCTCTCCCTTCACCCTCCCCAGGCTGGTCTGGGCTCCTGGCTCCTGGGCCCCAGCAGCCTTTGGGCAAGTTTCGAGCAGAAGTGAAGCGCACAGCGCTGGATCGAAGACGTCCTCCTCCTCCCTCCCCGCCATAGACGGGTAGCCCGCTGCGGGCGGGGACAAGGCCGCCCCGTCCTTTGTCTCGGAGGTGCCTCCGCAGGGGGCCCGGTTGAGCGGCGCTGAATACACAGCGGCCGACTGCTTGCCCCGGGGGAGCGCACGTCAAAGGGAACCTCGGGGCAGCTATAGAGGTGGAGGTGGGATGGAGATGAGCAGTCACTCGGCCGGTCTGAGGTCCCGGACACTCACACACACAACACAGAGTGCTTCCCACGTGCCACCCCTCAGCCCCCAGGTCCCTTTCAAAAGGCCACCCTCCCACTCAGGCGGAGGCCTCGGGGTCCAACGCCCGGGAGCCTCCACCTCACCCGCCCTGGCTGGCCTTGGAGTGAATTTAACCCTTTCCCCACCGCGTGCAACCCTTCGTGCGGTTCGGGTGCCCATGAGAGAGGGCGTTTCCGTTCGTGACACGTGGCTCTGGGGTGCCCTCCCCCTCCCGGGCAGGGACCATTCCTGCGTTCCCACCGGCAGCTTTGGGCCGGCAGGAGGAAGGAAATTAAGCCTGTGTTGAAGGAAGGACACCTGGCAGGGGAGGGAAAGGGCTCAGGAATCCCCTCCTCTGGGGAGCTTTCAAATGGGGGGAAATCCCCACACAGTTTCCATTCTCCAGGGCGCCTTGCCCGGCCGCTAGCAGGTTCCCACATCGCCCCTCCAGTCTTCTCCTTCTTCACTTCCTCAGTGTGAGGCTAGCAAAAGTCCGGGACTCCACCCTACCACCCACTTGTGTCCCTGTCTCTCTTCCATTCTCTGCCCCATGCTCAGGACCGGGGTCTCCGGGTGCTCCCAGGCTGCCTGAAGAAGGCATCAGAATACACGCATCCCTTCAGGGAATGGCCAGCCTTGCCTACACAGCCCAGGGCCACTGGCTGGGCAAGCCAACCCCCACCCCACCTGCAGCCTCGGGCATCTCCTGCCCCCACCTCCCAGGCTGGCACCTATGGAATTTGGGGACCCAGAAATGACCCCAAAGAGGTCATCTAGTCCATCCCCCACCTGCCTCCTGACCACCCTGAATCTGCAGTGGTGTCTTGGTGGCCAGGGAAGGGTAGCCCTCCTCAGCTCTCAGAAAGATGATTGTGGGGCTCCAGAGTCCCCCAGACTGACAGGCAGGATTGGAGTTCCAGCGGGCACATCTGATCAGAAAACCAGCTGAGAGCCCCCGTTGGGGAGGACAGAGCTCCGGGTAGGACTTAGGGTGTGTGTGGAGGGCTCTCTACCCCTAGAGCCGGGGCCCTGAGGCTCCGCAGTCAGGGAAAATGGCAAATCCTCCGCAACCCCCTTTCCAGGTGAATCAGAAATAGGCACACCAGAATCAGCCCGCCACGGGGCCATCTCTGAAGGTCCCCATCTCTGCAGCCTCCACCCCGTCCACTGTCCAGGGCAGGTTGGGGTTTTCTCTTCGCCTTGTTCATCCTTCCCCATCTCTGCCTCTCCCTCCCCTTTTCTTCCCCTTCTTTCTCCTTGGGCTCCCTCTGCTAGTCTCCCCTCCCTCTCCTCTCTCTCTCTCTTTCTCTCTCAGGCCCTCGCTGGTGCTCTCTCTCTTTTTTCACTACTCTGTCTCTCCCTTTTCTCCCCTTCCCTCCCCTCCTCTCTTTCATCTCCCCCCCACCCCCCCTCCAGTCGAACACCGGGCTAGGAACGCGGCAGAAGCTGTGACAAGCCCAGGCGGCTCTCCCGACCCTTGATGCCCCCGGGCCAGTTTTCCAAGCTCCCCGCGCCCATCACAGCCTTGTGCGGAGAGGGCTCTCGGGATGGGCAGGGGCAGTGGGTTCAAGCTATGGGCACGGGTGGCCCAGGTCAAAGGCTAGGAATGTCTGGCCCTGGCGTGGACTTCCTCCAGCCATGCCCCCATCTGGCAGAGGGCCTGCCACTCCCAGCCTCGCAGCACTGGGGGTCAGCTCATTTGCTGCCCCTTCTGCCACAGTGCTGGGAGTCACTGCCCTCAATCCCTCTTACTGCCCTTGCTTTCTTTGCCCCAGGCCCAGGGATGATGCTCCAGCACCCATCCCTCGCCTGGGGTGCCTCTGGGGGCCTTGAGTGGCCTGGGAGCAGGGTTGGGGGGCAGGTGTCCAGGTGACAGGGGTCAAGGCCCCCCAAATCTGGCTTCAGTCTCAGCACCACTTAAGGCAGACCTAATTCCTTGACCCTGGAGAGGGAGAAGAGAGAAAGAATCCACGGAGGCCCTGGAAGGACTTTTTTCCTATGGCGAGGGGTGGGGTATTTGGATACATTTGGTGTCCACACAGGAAAGGGGGACGTTATCACCAAACCCCAGGTTGGAGCCCAGGGCCTCAGGCAGGAGAGTTGGGCAGGGAAGGGGGTCTCGATGGCAAGGAGGTCCTCCGAGGACCCCAGCTGCTCCCTATTGGGGCTACTGCGTTTCACGCGCCCCAAACTGTTCATCCACAAGATCCAAATGGGACCGCGGGTCGTCCTTCTGACCTGAGCTTGAGGCCGGGCCTGAACCCCTCTAGGAGGAGAAAGTGACCCGGCTCCCCGCGCAGGAAATGCAACTGGCCGCTGGTGTCAGTTGCAGGAAATGCAAAGGCAGCAGGAGGTCCCGATACCGATCTGATCCCTGACAAAAGACTCAAATGACACTCGGCTCTGTCCCCCGGCGCCGCCCGCAGCCAGATCTTCGAGCCTCCGCGGACCCTTCTGCGCGCCTCTCGGATACCCGGGAAGCGACCTCCCGCGGCTGGGTCGAGTGGCCGGCCCGCTCGCGGGCTCGGGAGGCTGGGAGGGGTTGCATTTTCCAACCCCCTCCGAGACCCTCGGATCCTGTCCTGCCCGAGCGAAGCTTCTGGAAACATCCCTGTGCTTTCTACTCTCGATTCCTCATAGGCCCAAGTCCCAAGAGGTCACGGTCTCCCGAGAGAAAAGGAGCCACCCATCAATACCCACGCCAACCTGGCACCACGTGAACGCCCCAGTCACAGCCCCGGCTCCCTAAACCTGGCTGGCGGGGGGCCGCGGCGGTCCCGCGCCAGCAGAGGGTCCGACGTGCCGTGTCCCCCCAAGTTCCCACTGTGTCCGGGGCGCGGGCTTTGCCCAAGTTTGCTGGGCGATGCCCTTCCCGGAGCCCGACTCGTGGGCCGGGCGGGAGGGGCGCGTGATTGACAGGCTGAACTAGAGACTCATCTCTTACCTTAGGCCGCGGGCGCTGATTGGCTGCTCGCTGACATCCTCAAACCCGGCTGCTCCGCGCTGGGCTCGGGAGGGGGGCAGCTGCGGGTGGAGGTGCGCTTCTGACAAGCCCGAAAGTCATTTCCAATCTCAAGTGGACTTTGTTCCAACTATTGGGGGCGTCGCTCCCCCTCTTCATGGTCGCGGGCAAACTTCCTCCTCGGCGCCGCTTCTAATGGAGCCCCACCTGCTCGGGCTGCTCCTCGGCCTCCTGCTCTGTGGCACCAGGGTCCTCGCCGGCTACCCAATTTGGTGGTAAGACTCGCCTCTTATCTGCCCGCGGCCAGATTTCTCCGCGGGGCCCCAGGGAGGTGGGGGGCGCTAGCTGGGGGTGGGCTGCGGCAGGGCTGGGGCTCCTTTCTTCTTACCTCCCTCCAGCACCCCGACTCGCCCACCTCCCTGGATTTTCTGCTGGTGTCGCCTTCAGAATCCAACTCCTGGCTTCTCTGATAATCACCATTTTCCCTGCTACTCGCTGCAGAGGCTGGAGGACGTTCCCCGTCTCAGAAGGTCTCTTATTCTTAGATCCTAACCCTCCACCCGTCCCACTCTGGGGGCCCCGAAGACCCTCCATTTGCTTGCAGTTGGCTTTCTGGAAATCCAGCGATGTCCCTGGGGCCCAGCCACTCCTCTTCTCCATTTTGGGGTCTTCATGGGCAAAATCATCCTGTTCCTTCATTGCCACCCTCACCTCCTTCGGCGCCTCCATCAGGAGATTTCCCCACAATAACCCCCCTGTGCCTTCATATTTTAGACCCCAATCGCTTCAGGGATCCCCCGGGGCAGGGTAGTGGGGGGTGGATTTCATCAGATTCTCCCCACTCTGCTCTAGATTAATCTGGAGCCTCAGAAGTGAATATGGTATTTGCTGATCCGAGATGCCATTGAATTCAGATTTAATTCATTTCTTGCTTGTCCATCCTGGCAAAAGCGGGGCTTCTTGAAAATGTAGTTGTTTGGGAGGGGGTGGGTTTGTTCTTTGACCAAAAACCCCATTCTCCATGTCAAATTCGTTCCTTTTGGAAAAACCCGAGGACCGAGGAGAAAGGGAGAGAGGGAGAGGAGGATCCCGTCCCCGAGAAATGCGGATACAAAAGACATTTTTAGTAAATAAGGCTGGGAAACCAGGCGCGGTGTTTTGGCGGGGGGCGGGTGGGGGGTTGTGCGTGTATGGGGGAACTGGCCGTGGAATAAACAGCCCTTTGGGAGCCCCAGTTCCAGGGAGTCCCCTTGTTTTCCAAGCGGCCTCATCGACACCCAGCAGGTCCCAGAGGCCAGAGGGGAAAGACACACTGAAACCAGTTCTCTAAATTACACCCCGCCTCTCCTCAGTCTCCAGCCCCCTGCATTCCGGAAAACTTTAATTAAAGAATCTTCCCCTCCTGGATGTAGGAGAGCCTCAGCCAGGGGGTGGTGGGGTGGAAGGTGAGGAGGAAGAATTGGGGATCTGTGAGTTAGCAGAGGGACTGTGGCCCCGGAATGAAAGTCAGAGAGGAGTGCCACCTGCGTGTCCCCCTTTCCCTTAACCACCCTTTGCCCAGCTTGGGATAGGGGGAGCAGAGCAAGGAGATTTGGGACCACACCCCGAGTCTGCCTGCAGCTGTTTGGGGGTGGCAGCATTTGTATCTGGGTGTTTGGGGGGTCAGGATGGGAGTAAGAGCAGGGCATGGCCAAGGGTCTCCATTTAGAGGGTACTGAGAGTTGCTCCCAGGACAGACATCTAAGGGGAAGTCTTTCTTCTGCCCAGCCCTTCCTTCCCGTGGCGATGGGCTGGCCTGAGGCCTCCTGTACATAAAGAAGTCCCCAGGGTGGCCGGAGCAGCCTGGGATGCCAGGTTGGGGGCTTTGGCAGTTGTGAGGAAGGCTGCTGCAGAAACCAATCCCGCCCCACTGGCCCTTCCCGACCCTCTTCCCATCCCCTGCCCAAGGCCATGCTGTTCTCTTCTTTCACAGGGACCTTGGGGGTGGGCCGGGAGGGTGGGAACAGAGGGCTTGGAGCCCCATAGGCTGCAGGAACCAAGGGGGGAAGACCAGCTTCCCCTATCCTATGAACTGGACAAGGGCACTTCCTGGGTCAATGCTGGTGGCTGGGGGGTCTGCTGTGTAATGGTGCATTGGGGAGCATCCCGATAGGGACCACCCAATAGGAAGATGTTGGGAAAACCTGGAAAGCCAGGACATTGGCCCTAACATAACGCTGGACACATGGCTTGTTTGGGGTTGGCGGGGACAGGGTTGCTGCTTTGTCTGAACAGTGTGTGTGTGTGTGTGTGTGTGTGTGTGTGTGTTTGTTTAGGTCTATGACCCTAAGGAGTGTCATCTGTACACTAGTGTGCCTCTGTGTGAAGCAGTGTCTGTGCCTGCAACTGGATGACTGTGGACGTGAACTTGTATGAGATGTGCCTGAGGGTTCCATGGCCCGTGACAGGGTGTGCTGTGTATCTGCACACAAGTGTCAGCAAGCGGCTGATTCTATGTGAGTGTGTGTGTATGTGTGTGAGACACAGAAAGTCTAGAAGTATCTATGCCCATGTAAAGGTCAGCACCTGTGTCTGCTTATGACACCGCATGACTATGTTCACGACCAGGCATGTGAGTGGTGTGTGTGTGTGTGCGTCTGCACGCACGCGCGAGTGTGCATGCGTGCACGTGTCTTCATGATTGTATAAGGGGAAAGCTCCACAGATGTCTTTGTGCATGGATATCAGTGCTCATGGCCATGACCTGATTGTGAGTATGAGTGTGGCGAGGGCTATGTCTGAGTTTGCCTGTGACCCTGTCCTCAAGTGCTAGTGACCATGGCTGGGCCCATGGCTATGGATATGTTTGCAGACATATGACCTGTAAGTGTGAATGACATCCCAAACTTGGGTGCTTGGTGGGCATCCATGGTCCCAGAGGGACAGTCCAGCAGACACATACAAGTGTCTAATGAGGAAGCTGCAAGGGCCACAGTGACCTGGGATCCGGGGCTGGGCAGCATGGGGGGCGGTGCAGAGCCTTCTTTGGCACAAGCTCATCCTGTCTGTCTGAGGACTATGGTCACCAGCCCTCCCCTCTTACACCGTCTGTCTTTGGTCTTGGAGCTAGGGTGGTGGGTGTCATGTTCTCAGGGCCCGGGGCAGGGGGCCAGGGCTGGGACAGGGACAGTAGAGTAGACGGGCCTCAGATTCCTATTCCTACTCTGCCCCCAGGGCAGCCAGATTCCAGTTCTTTAGCCCATCATGGCCTGCCCTCTTTGGCCCTCCCAGCTCACACATTTCCTAGGAGAGACTTTAGGGGGAAATAGTTCAGCTGGGATTTCTGCCCGTGTCACCCCTCAAGGAAGGCACCCCCATCCCAAACGTTCTGCGCTGCTCAGGCCCCAGCCCTGAGAGAAGGTAGACCAGAAGCCTGAGCTACAAGGGGCCTCAGACAGAGGCTCATGGAAGGAAGAGACGTGTTCCAGGGCCTCGCAGCCAGGTAGTGGCGGAGCTGGGAGCCGTGGCAGCAGCACTGATTTCTCTAATTCTTCTTGTCAGTCCCAGTTAGCGCCTGGTAGAGGAACTTGTCTTTCTTCTCCTTCCTGGGGGAAAAATGAACGATCTTATTAGGGCCCAGCCTAGTGCCTGCTGCATTCCAGAGGCAGAGGCCCTGATGGAAGGGGCCTGTGCTGGGGGTCGGGAGCCCACCTCCGTGGGACACATCCCTCTGGGCCTCTGTTTCCTTACTCAGGAATCACCAGCCTGCCCCTGCTTCACAGCTTGGGTGAAAGTGCTCCGCAGAAGTCAAGAGCAGTGAGCTGGGCAATAACAGCTGAGTTCTCTCTCCACCATCCTGGGAGCCATTTCCCCACTCAAGCACTTGCCCTAAGCCCTGCCTCGGTTTCCCCATCTGTCCGATGTCCCGCTGCCTCCCCCACCCACTCCCACCTCCACCCGCCTTTCAGAGGCTTGTGAACATGTTCAGTCAAACCCCGTGGGGGTCAGTGGGCTGGGCCCAGGGAGGCACCTGGAGACTGCGGGGGAGGAAGGCCCCAGGCCAGGTGTTAACACTTGTAACAGGCAGGAATTACAGCTGGCTGGGGCTGGGGCTGGTGAGGAGCTGAGCTGGCTGGAGGCTGTTGATCCCACAGACAGACAGACAGACAGATGGGCAGATACCAGATCGGATGGCCAGGCTTTAACCGGGTGGTCTCTCCCTTCCAGGGCAGGCCTTACCCTGGGGGGATGTGGTGGGGAAATTAATCCAGGTTTCTTGGAAGTGAGTTAACAGCCCTCCTGCCCACCCCACCCCTCCCATTGTGGGCGGGGCTTGCTGTCCAAAGGGAGCAAAATTGGTTGCTGATCTGTTTGTCTTCTTCTGATGGGACCACATTTTGCTTAAAAAACAAAAACAAAAAACAAACAAACAAACAAACAGCAACAATGACAAAACGCAGGTCAAATGTTATTGTAATACCGGGAGCCTGGAGCTGAGTTATGTTCTTGGAAGAACCTGCTTTAATATGTGGGGGGAAGGTATTGGGGGGGGGGAAGGGGTAGCAGTCGGGGAAAATTCTCCCAGAATCTCAGAGCATTTTATCAACAGCTCTGTGGCCATGAGGTGAGGGATGACTAGTATCTGGGCCCTGAGCATCTCCCTCACCCCAGGTGTCCTGAGGGCCTCTGGTCTGGGAAGGGCCTGGGACAGCTGCCTGGTGGGAAGAACTCTGGGGGGAGGTCAAAAGAGGCAGGAGCTGGACTGCAGTGCCAAGTCCTTTAGTGGGCACGCTCCCCTCCCCTCCTGCAGCTTTCCCAGTGGCAAACCCGGCCAGGCCCTGCCAGCACCCACACCCTCTGGCATCGGGGTGCTTGCTCAATCACTGGTGCAGGTGGAGAAACTGAGGCGGACAGAGAGGGCCCTAGGTGGAAATCCCCAAAGAATAGACTCAGCCAAGCAGGTATCTCCCATCCTGCCCACTACAGAACTTAATGCTAATAAACCTGAATGGTACTCAGGCAGATGTAGGATGGGGAAGGTGTTACGGACACGAAGTGGGGGAAGAGAGCTATGAGCTTGGGGTTTTCTCTAGACTTTGAATAGGTCTCTCCTGGGTCTGGGCAGGAGACAAGGAGCTTGGGGTTGGGGCAGGAGAGGTGACTCTTCTCAGAGGAGGATGTAGCTATCGGACCCTTCCAGGGAGCGTGGGAAAAACGAAGACCTTTCTGGCTTCAGAATGTGGTCAGCCCAGGGGTTGAGGAAGACCTGGTCTTCTAGCCTTTTCTGCCCACCCTGCCGTGAGCCACAGAATCCTTCTAAATGCACCAAGGAGGGAAAGGACATTCTCTACCCCCTATCCCTAGTTGGGGGAGGAGGTTAGCCTAACCCCTTCCTGAAAGGTTAGTGCCATCCTGATGCTACATCTACACATTCATGTTACGTGTGTGCCAGGAAGTGGGTAGAGCTTGAGTGGAGAGACCTGTGTCTGGGTGTGGAGTTTACCAGTGACTGGCTGTGTGACCCAGGATGAGTCTCTTTCCTTTTCTGTGCTTTAAGCCCCGTCCTCCCTCTGGGCTTCATTTTTCTTGAGCAGCCTGAGGGATGCCTTCTGCCCCTTGGAGTCTACAGGGCTATGACAGGGAGCTGATTCACAGCTGTGAAGCAGGGAGCTCCAGGTGGCCCCAGTGCCGCTACCCCGGGAGCCTATCTCCCCCAACCCTCCCTCGCCGTTCAGTCAGAGCCTGCCTTAGGCAGCCCAGCCCTTTCGTTCTGCAGCCCCATCTGACCTACATCCCAAAGCTGGCTGCTCCACTACTGCCAAGCCCGCCTGCGTGCACACCCAAACCTCATTTTCCCCAAACACTCACGTTCCTCTGGAACCAGGCTGCCTACATTCACGTTCACACGCTGGGAAACCTAGGGCAAGTTCACCTCTCCGAGCCTCAGTTTCCCCATCTGTAAAATGAGAACAGCGACTGTTTCTACCTCACAGGGTTGTTGTGAAGATTAAATGAGTGAGTACACGTATAGCTCCCTAAATAATGCCTGGCATACCGGAAGTACTATATACATATTATTTTCACCCCCTGTGTGCAAGCTATTTTGACTCCTTTAAGTCCTGGATCTAAACTTGCCTCTTCCAAGAAGTCCTCCCAGGTTGGCCCCACCTGGCTCTGTTTTCTCCTTATCCTCAGAGCCAGCTTGCCCCGTTATACTTGGTACTGGTGACCATGAGCCTGTGGCTTTATACTTAACCTGAGGAAGTTAGGCTAGGCTAACCTAAGCTCAGCTGTTTGCCTGCCCAGGAAAGGGGGGAAGGTAGAGAGGGCACTGTAGTCTCCCCTAACCCTCCTCCCATCCTACAGTTTGCTGGACTCTTGCAGCCACTGCCATTTCCAGCTGAGCCACCTTGGGCTAGGCCAGGGAGGGGTAGGGGAGGCAGGTTCACGGCAGGGGGGTTGGGAGGGGGGGAGTGGCACCGGGGCCGCCTGGAGCAGCCCGAGCAGAAGTTACTCCTCCAGGAGCTGAGAGATGATTCAGAAGGTGATTTATAGACGGAAGGCAGAAAGCTTGGCTCCTGGCAGAGGCCTGCTGCTTAATTACATTCTTTGGGGGGGCGGAGGTATGAGTGGGGCAGCAGCAGGGGAGCGCCTTCTACCCCCTCCCCCTCCAGATCTTGTCCCTGTAGCTGCCCCAACTCCAAGCAGGGTCCCTTGATCTCATGTTGCTAGAGAGGGAATTCCCTGTTCTCAATGAGAGACTAGGCCGGGGAGCAGGAAGTGCTTCTGGGGGGTCAAGGGGGTGGAGAAAAAGGGAAGAGGCCGGAGTCCCACCTCCTGGGACTCCTGCAGGGGAGGCTGGGATGCAGAGGGGGCTGGAAAACAGGACTGCCTCAGGAAGATCACTTGGTCTCCTCCCTGCTCCTGCGCGGGTGAATAGCTAACCCACCTGGGCAGAGGGTTTCTAGAATCTTCCTGAGGGTGCAACCCCATACTTTCCCCCCAGTGGCCTATCCTACAGCTGCTTCAGGGTTCTTCCTTCAAGTTGACTCCTTTTCTGTTGCTTGGTTCTCAGTGGGCTGGGGGCTGGCCATCTGGCTCTGTGCTCAGAGATTGAAACCCAGTTCTTTGGCGTTAGGCAGCCTGTGGTACGTGGCACAGTGGCCGCCTTAGATCCAGAAGGTTCTCCAGGCAGGGTCAGCCTTGCATCGGAGGGAGAGAAACTTTCCTATCCTCACATTAAACTAATGTCTCAGGGAGTCGCCGCAATTCAACAGCTAAAGCTAAAATCACTTCTGTGCTGCTAAGAAGCAGTCCCCGTTCTGTCGGTTACTGGCCGCGGTGATGTCTGGGTTCCCTCCATGAACACTGACCCGTGCGGCGACCAGCCTGACATCTCTCCACTGTTTCTTAGTTCCCATGCAGCCTCCATCACAGCTTTGAAACCCCCAAACTCCGCCTCTAGTTCTTGAGGCCAGCAAGGTGTGTCGGGGGCAGGGGGTAGGGAAGCCCAGGCCGATGGAGTCTATTTAGCGTGCACAGCCGGGAGGAGTTGGCAGGGGTCAGGATGGGGACACTAGACAGCTCTCTGGTTCCCCCTGAGGCGAGCCTTCTCAAAATGGCCTCATTATGTGTGTGGAGTGAATTCCAGAAATGTCAGGCACACCCATACATCTAGGGGAAGTATGTTGGGAGACAAGAGGGGGCAGTGTGGGGTGGTGGGAGGTTTCTGGGCAGGGAGTTAGGAGACCTTGAGACCCGGCTCTGCCACTGGTTGCAGTGTGACATTAGGCAAGTCCCTTCACTGTTCTTGACTCAGTAAATAGGGGAGTTGAACAAGCTGCTGGCCTTGGACTTCCAGCTATTTGGATTATCTGTGTCTGGTGCGTGGGTGGGGGGCAGTCACTGAGAGGTGATCTCAGGGCAGGGTGGGGAGTACTGAGCCCAAAACTTTATACTCAAACAGCTGTGAGATCATGAATGAGTCTCTAACCTCCCCAGGCCTCGGTTTTCTCATCTGCAAAATGGGCCATGATAAGGCTGTTAAGAGCTTCAGAAGGAATAATCTTTATGAAAGCCCTTGAGAAACATCAAGTTCTTTCCAGAGAGGCTCTCTATCATTGCTGGTCCTACCAGAAAAGAGGAGTAAGAGCCAGCCCCTAGTCAAAAGGTGCTAAGGATGGACCTGGCAGGACTCTCTGAGTCTTTGAGCTTGAGATTTGGTATTTCTAGCAGAGGAGGAAGGAATGGGAGCTGGACAGGGGAGTTCTCAGCTCCTTCCTGAGGGGGTCTTGAGGTTCAGTGGGGAACACCGAGGGGAGGGAGCAGAGGTCGGAGGTCAAGTGGCCACAGGGCATGCCCAGGTTCACCCGAACTAGTGCAGAGATCACAGGCCTGACCTGGGCTTAGCCAGGTGTAGGATTTCTAAGCAGGGACACAGTGGTGGGAGATGTGAGTAGAGGTGAGGAGGAGTAAGGGTAAAGGGCCAGGAGCTGGAAGGGGCTCCTCTGAGGTCTGTGGCCATCAGGAAATCCTAATCACCTGGATGGGGACCAGAAAACCGGGAAACCATTCACTCAAGCTAGGCTGGAAAAACAGGAAGGACCTTGTGTGTGTGTGTGTGTGTGTGTGTGTGTGTGTGTGTGTGTGTGTGTGTGTGTGTGTCTCTCTCTCTCTGGGTGGGGGGGGTGGCGAGGGGGATGGGAGCAACAGGACCAAGCGCCCTGCCCCTGGGCACAGAGTCCCACTTATCTGCCAGAGCCAGCTGGGCCAGCGAGGAAAACCGAGGAAAACCAATCTCTCCTCGCAGGGCCCATTAGGAATGCAAATAGGGGCTGTGGCAGCGGGAGTGAGCCAGCCTCCTACATGCCGTCCAGCTCCTCACCACGTATCTTCCTAACCTGGCTTTCTGAGGCTGTCTCTCCCCTGCTCTAAAACCTCCCATGGTTCCCCACTTCTTGTCTGGCACCGAGGCTCCCTAGGCTTGGCCTCCGCCCATATCAGCTGTACCTTTCATAATCCCCCACGAGCCTCCCAACATCCCTCTGTGCCTGTTCATGGAAATACTACGCCACCTCCTCTCTCTCCTCCCCACACTCAACTGCTGAAATTCCATTTTGCTTTCCAGACCCAGATCAAAGTCCTCTTCCTTTGGGAAGCCCTCCTAGATTCCCAAACCACTGCCCTGCAAGCAGGGAATATGTCATCACTCCCTTCCCTCCCCGCCTCCCCCCAGCCATGCCATGTATTCCCGCCACCTTCTCCCACGGGCTGTGGGCATCTTCTGCTCCTCTACCAGACTACAGATACCTTTCAGCCGCCTCCCCCAGTGCCGAGCATATGGTGGGGGTCAGTAAACAAAAACACACACACACACACAAAAAAAAATACACAGCTCTGTGCTGTGTGTAATACACTCTGTAAAGGCAAGCGGGCAAAAGAGGTTCTGAAGAGTGCCAGTTGCACACGTGAATCTCGACAGTGTCGTGAGCAGACTGAAGGAGCAGAATGAATTAAAACCTCGTCCCTGGGTGTGACCCGGGGTTCAGGGCTCGGAGCACAGTGCTTCCACTGACTTTGAAAGGCAGCTGAAACTGATTCCCATTGCTCAGCTCAGGCCCCACGTGGCTAACAGCCCCTAGGTTCAGAGGGTACCCAAGAGGATGGCATCCCTGATCTGAGTAGGCTGCCGTCCCAGAAGCAGAGGTGCACCTTGTCTCCATGGGCTCAGTTCCCCTGGGATTATTTTTTCCATCCCAGCTCCATTTGCAAATGTGTCCTATCAGTGTCGTATTTCTCCCCCACAGCTCACACGACGCTTAGGTGTCTGAGTCTTTAGCTTAAAAATCCCATTCGGTGGGACTTGTGTTTCCCTATCCAGGCGTGGGTCAGTATGTTTGTTAATGGTGTGTATGTGCCGGTCCCTATACACACATCATGATTTAGAACGAAACCCTGCCCATTTTACAGATGAGGACTCAGGTCACGAAGCCTGTGCTCTGAACCCAGGCTCTGTTGGGCCCAAAGCTTTTTCCTTCTACCACCATTCAGACTCAAAAGTGGACTTCTTGGGAATTCCCTGGCAGTCCAGTGGTTAGGACTCCACACTTCCACTGCAGGGGGCCCGGATTCGAACCCTGGTTGGGGAATTAAGATCCTGCAAGCCGGCATGGCCAAAAAAAAAAAAAAAAAAAAAGTGGACTTCTTACATGCGGCAGGAATTTACTTATTCATATTCTATGTTGGTCCTCAAAGGATGGCTTTGAGTCAAGATTACATTTGACCTTCAACTTGAAAGCTGCTGCTTTGTGTTTGTTGATACTATTTCTGAACCTCTGGGAGGTCTCTTATTTGGGGACATGTGCAAGTCACTGGCAAGCTTTCCACATCTACAAAACTGGCAGTAGTGGCCCTGTGACTGTTTTGTTGCCTGGGTGGGAGTGGAGGGAGGGTGGCCTTGGGCAAGTCACTACTTCCTGGGCCTTCGTTTTCTCACCTGTGAAATAGGAAGAAGGTAGAGTCATGACCTCTCACCCCTCACATTACTTCCAGCTGTAAGATTCCTCATTCTACTTAATCCCTTACGCTCCTTTGCGTCCAGCCCCCATCACACATACCAGAAAACAATAGGACAGAATCCTCTTTCTTGCCCAAACCAATTCTTGTGTTAGTATCTCTGATATAGATGATTTTTTACTTGACCTTTATACTTCAATATTCACCTTGATTTCTCCCTGAGGAGCTAGGATGATTCCTCCTTGCAGTTAAAGTATGTTTCCCTTTATGTCCTGACTGTGAGAAAACTAAGTCAAACGTGAGCTCAGTCCTTGCGCCTGTATTGACCTTGACTTGGTGTATTTGTCATCTTCTTCACCTTAATTCTGATTTTCTATTTTCATTTTGTTATTCAATCTCATGTGTTTTGTGTTATAAATTCCTTGAGGTCAGGCACTGTCTCCACACCGCTGTCTTCTCTGTGCCTGGCAAGTACATAGTAGTTGCTCAATAAATATTTGTTGCCTTTGGAATTTGTTGCCTCAGGCACTTCAAATCCTTCTGGAAAGAGGCAAGGCATACATAAATTTTAAAAAAATCTTGCTATGTCGGAGAGCTGGCCCTGACTGGATTGTTTTGGGCTGCAGGAATTCTGATCTGTTTCTTTATCATCAGCATGTCCCCCAAGTCTACAGAAGCTTTGTCTTTGGGGAAGTCACCATCTTTTCTTTTCTCCATGACCTTCTTCCTTCTAAACTTGAAGCTGATACATAATTTTCCTCTTGGGAAGCTTTCTTGTTTCTGGCCAATGATTGTGCTTTCCTCTTTCCCTGTCTCCCTTCACCCCTGGTTCCTCCCACCTTCCTCTGCCCTGGAAGGCAGCCAGTGCTATTGAGGCCATTCTGCAGGTGACGGGATGCCCTGGTAGCATCTACCCTGTCTCTCCAGCTGGGCTGCTCCCACCTCCCGCCCCCCAGCCATCGTGAGAACTGCTGTCACTGTGGGCACAGATGGGAAGGAAGAGGGAGGCCCGGCCGAACATCACACACCACGAGCACCAGGATCCCTCGCTGCCAGCCAGGCCCTTCCCATTAGCAAAACCCTAGCGGGGCACTGGCTTGACCTGGGAGGTGCTAAGCCCCCATCAGTGGGTGGAGCCTCAAGGAGGGACAGAGAAAGGCTGGCGAAGGGGGGCCAGGCTGGCCTCACCCATCTGCCAGCAAGGTGTCCTCTTAGCCTCTCACCTCCTCTCTGCTTCTGCACCTCTGAGACCACCCTCCTCAGCCCCTAGACTTCAGGAAGGAGAATGCCGAACCACAGGCCGGGTGGTCCTCCATCCTAACTGAAGCTTCTGCAGGAGAGACTCTGGAGCCTTCCTCAGCTATCAGTAACGATGGAGTCTATGACCTTGGCACTGTCCTTGAAGCTAAAAGAGCCCCATGAGACTGGCATCTTCATCCCCATTTAATCTGTGAGAAAATGGAGACTCTCAGAGCCCAAGCAAGGAGCTGGGAAGCAAGTGGGGAGGCAGGATTTAACGTCCAGCTGATAATTCATTGTGTATGGTGTGTGCTGAGGGAACACAGCACACACTTGAACTCATCCTCCCAACAGCCTTGGGAGGCAGATACTCTTGTTATCCCCATTCTACAGATGAGCAAACTGAGGTCCTGAGGAATCCACTCCATTGTCCGAGGCTCCACAGCTGGCAAACCCCAGAGCTCCAACCACGACGCAAACTGCCTGAAGCTGAGCTCGCCAGGCTTCACAGCCTATGACACCACATCTCGACAGTCAGGAAGTTCCTCCTTAGGTCTGACTGCAGTCTTTCCTGACTTAGTCCAAGCCCAGATTCTCTCATTTGGTCTCCTGGGGTCATGAGCTTCATAGTAGATTTTCAGCTTGACTCAAGGACCAGGATGCATTGCTCACTGAGTCTTCCTTTTTCCAGAACAATCCCTCCCAGATGACCCAGTCTCCTGCACACCTTTAACCATCTTGTTCTCCTTCTGATCTCTCTCCAGCTTCTATACGTCCTTTTGCAAGTGCTGTGACTCATAGCACAGCTGTTAGAACAGGGCAAAGGGGTCCTGCCAGGCCCTTCAATTTAGAGGGCTCCACTCTGGTGTCCTAAGGCTGCACCCCTCCCCACAGGGCAAGGAATCTGGGGCGCAAGGGGTCATACCCACAACACCTCACCCCCAGCCATGCTCTGGGTACTCAGAAGTATCTGCAAGGCACCCTGAAGAGCCTAGCTTCAGTGGCTGTGAGTCTACTTCTGGGCTGGGCGGACCTCTGCCTGGGGTTCCTCCTATCAGGTCAGGCCATGCTGCTGGTGTGTGTGCCCCTAGGGACGAGAGTGGTAAAGGAGAGGCCGTTTGCAGGGCCTGTGAACGGAGCCTGGAGGTTCAGTCGGGGTGACCAGTGTGGATGAAGCAGGGATGAGGGGGCTGCTGGCTGTGAGCTGGGGGCTGGCTCTCTCCATGTCACTTTCTATCTCAGAACGCCGTGGAGAACCTAGCCTTCCAGGTGGTGAATAAGACGATAAAATGTTTTTTAGCTTATTATTGAAGAATACCTAAATAAAAGTACATGAATTATAAGTGTACAGCTCATCGAGTTAGATAGAATATATATATTTTTTTTATTGAAGTATAATTAATTTACAGTGTTGTGTTCTTTTCAAGTATACAGCAAAGTGATTCAGTTATACGTATATATATATATTCTTTTCAGATTCTTTTCCATTATAGGTTATGAAAAGATATTGAGTATAATTCCCTGTGCTATACAGTAGGTCCCTGTTGTTTACCTATTTTATATATAGAAAAGATATTTTATTTAACAGTTTGTTAACCTGACATGAAATTTTTAAATATTGGGCGCCTGGTGGATGAGGCTTCATTTAGTACTCTCACCCCAGGCCCTGTAAGTGTTCCAGCCAGACCTGGGGACTTGGACAGGAAACGGGGTTCCCCGGGGCCTGACTAGCACAGAAGCTGGAAGAAGCCCTGCTTTCTCCATCTCTGCATCATCTTATCATCTTTCTCCATCTCTGCATCAACTTCCTACCTTAGTAGGCTGACTTCCTTCTACATCAACATTTCTAGCTCCCTTGCAGTCTGTGGTCACCTCTTAGCTTCAAGTCCCTTTTGGTAAACTGGGACTTTGTCTTACACAGTCTTGGCCTCAAAGGATTTTCCTTCATAGTTGGTCAGTTTTGTCTTCTTTCTTTCTTTCTTTAATAAAGACATATAATCCAGGCTGGATTATATTCATTTTTTTTCCTTTCTGATTTTTAAAAAAATATTTACTTATTTACTTTATTTATTTTCTTTCTTTCGTTTTTTTTTTGGCCGTGTCAGGTCTTATTTGTGGCATGTGGGATCTTCGTTGAGGCATGCGGGATCTTTCACTGTGGAGTGGGCTCCTCTCTAGTTGTGGCACGCGTGCTCCAGAGCGTGTGGGCTCTGTAGTTTGCGGCACGTGGGCTCTCTACTTGAGGCATGCGGGTTCAGTAGTTGTGGCGCGCACAGGCTTAGTTGCCCCGTGGCATGTAGGATCTTAGTTCCCCGGCCAGGGATTGAACCTGCGTCCCCTGCATTGGAAGGCGGATTCTTTACCACTGGACCACCAGGGAAGTCCCAGTTTTGTCTTTTTTTTTTTTTTTTTTTTTTTTATTTTGGCTGCATTGGGTCTTCGTTGCTGCGCACAGGCTTTTCTCTAGTTGTGGCGAGCAGGGGCTACTCTTCGTTGAGATACATGGGCTTCTCACTGCAGTGGCTTCCCTTGTTGCGGAGCATGGGCTCTAGGCGTGTGGGCTTCAGTAGTTGTGGCACATGGGCTCAGTAGTTGTGGCGCACGGGCTTTGTTGCTCCACGGCATGTGGGATTTTCCCAGACCAGGGCTCGAACCCGTGTCCCCTGCATTGTCAGGCAGATTCTTAACCACTGTGCCACCAGGGAAGCCCCCAGTTTTGTCATTTTTAAATGGCCCAACAGAAGAGCATTCAACCAGCAGGTCTGACTGTGATGTTCCACCCTCTTTTTTTTTCTTTTTTACATTAAAATTTTTTCTTTACTTCTTTTTTAAAAAATTTTTATTGAAATATAGTTGATTGACAATGTTGTGTTAGTTTCAGGTGGTGTTCCACCCTCTTTAGCATGGCCTGTGAAACCCAGAATGATCTCGCCCCTTTCTGACTCTCCACCCTAACTCACCTCCCACCAGCACATCCTCACCCTATGACCTACTTTTACCTGCACAGGTGAGAGCCTGGACTTTGGGCAACAGCAGTCCTGGGCTCTAGATGGTTCTGCCTTTAATATCTTGGTGACCTGAACCTGTCTGAGCCTCAGCTTTCTCTCTGTAAAATGAGGAGTAGAGGATGAGGTAACACATGAGAGACAGTGTAGTGTCTGGTGTCCACTCTTTGCCATCAATGTTGCTCTATCATTTGGGTTGTTCTCACCCTACCTCACATCTCCAGGCCTTTGCGTTTGCCCCACCTTCTTTGGAATGACTTCTGTGAACTCCCCTTTGTTCTTCAAAGCACAGTTCAGGCACCACCTTCTCTGTGCTGCCTTCTTTCACACCCGGCCCCAGCTCAGCCCCTTCCGGGTGTATCCGTTTCATTGATTAGACTGTGAGCGCCCCGCAGGCAGGACCGGGTCTCCATCACCTTTGCGCCCACATCACAAGGATAGCGCAGGGCACACATTGCATCCTCTAAGATGGGTCGTAGGATGAAGGGACACCACTGAGAGTCACCTGCCAGTCGCAGGCTCGGTCTGCAGCCCCAGCTAGATTCCCATTGCCTCTGTGAGGCCCTTCTAGGAAGACCTGGGGCCCCTGTCACTAGTTACCTCTTCATGTGCATCTGGCTTGTCTTCCCAACTACAGGGTCAGCCCCTTGAGGGCATGATTCTGCTTTGTATTTCTTCATATCCCAAGTGAGCCCCACACGTCATCCTGAATATTGCAGGAGCACAGCTGGTAATAGTATTGGTTGGTTGGCTAATGCTCCGGGCTCCTTCCCAGGCAAGCTTGAGTTCAGGCTCAGCTGGTTCCCACTCTCTGGGACAGTTTTCCCCTCACTCTGTGATTTCCCAGAGAGTCCAGCTCTGAGCTTCTAGCCTCTGTGCTGGAAGGCAGCATGGTGTTCCAGGAAGAGGAGTCAAACCGGCCTTGATGTGAATCTCAGAAGTGCTACTTAATAGCTCTGGAACTTTGGGTTGTTAAAAAAAAACGTGAACCTCAGTTTGTTCATCTGTAAAATGGGAGCAAAGATTCCAATCTCAGGGCAGTTGTGAGGAAGAAATGAAATAGTACTCAGGAACTGAGTTAAAGATGAAGAAATATTAAATGAATTAAGGATGTTCTGAAGTCATTCCAATGTATCAAGAGTCATAAGATATTCTATCCCAGACCAGGCTTCTTTGGAATAGGAAGATCTGAATTCCTTCCAAAACAGGAAAGGCCATACTCAGGGAAAGCTGTACACTTTGTGGCTGTTGGAGATTTTTTGGGGGGGGGGGGTCCTAGGACTGGTCTGTGTAGGTTTAATATGGCCCTAGTTAATGGCTAGACACTGGCCATTTCAGCCCTGCTAAGCACAGTGAGGAAGTTTGATTGGGGTACCAGGCGGCCTGGGTGGGATGCAGGCTGACCCAGGGATGGCAGTCACTGTACACTTCCAACCTTTAGGGGAGAAGAGCCTGCTGGACCATAGGAAGGAAGGTGAGGAAGCCGAGGCACAGAGAGGCCACTTAATGCTTTTTGTTCTTAAAAACATTTTTGATTGCAGACTGATACAAAATGTTTTTTATAATGTGATGCTTGATGCACATGAGAAAGTAAACATACCATAAATACAGGATATAATAACAAGATAAAAACAACCTGGGCCTTACCACACCCCTGAAGAACCAGAATATGATCAAGGTCATTGTATCTATCTGTGGGCTCCTCCCCGTCCTATCCCCGTATCTCCCTCCAGGCATGATCACATTCTGAATTTTGTATATTTATTCCATCATCTTATTATTTTAAAATTATTTATTTATTTATTTATTTATGGCTGCGTTGGGTCTTCATTGCTGCATGTGGGCTTTCTTTAGTTGTGGTGAGCAGGGGCTACTCTTTGTTGTGGTGCACGGGCTTCTCACTGCGGTGGCTTCCCTTGTTGCGAAGCATGGGCTCTAGGCGCACGGGATTCAGTAGTTGTGGAGCGCGGGCTTCAGTAGTTTTGGCACGCGGGCTCAGTAGTTGTGGTTTGCGGGCTCCAGAGTACAGGCTCTGTAGTTGTGGCTCACGGGCTTAGCGGCTCCACAGCACATGGGATCTTCCCGGACTAGGGCTGGAACCAGTGTCCCCTGCATTGGCAGGCAGATTCTTAACCACTGTGCCACCAGGGAAGTCACTATTCCATCATTTTAAAATAATAGTTTTCCCAGCTAGGAATGCCTAGACAATATATATTTTTTGTTTATTTTATTTTATTAAAAAATTTTTTATTGAAGTATAGTTGATTTACAATGTTGTGTTAGTTTCAGGTGTACAGCAAAGTGATTCAGTTTTATATATATATGTATATATATTGGGTTGGCCAAAAAGTTCGTTAGGGTTTTTATCGTAAGATGTTTGTCTGTTCCATCTCCTGTCAGTGGGCGAGTGTCTTGAGGTGCACATGAGGGAGAGTAGCTCTCGGGGAGGGGTACCTACCCAGGAGTGGAACTTTGGGGCTGCAGGACGTGTGAAAGTTCTACTTTGCAAGTTGATGCTAAACTGTTTTCCAAAGAAGTTGTGCCCATCTGCACTCTCATCTTTGCTCTGCATTTTCACTGACACTTGAACTCGAGTGAGTTCACTCTTGTCAGTCTGGCAGCTGTAGAATGTGGTCTGTGGTCTTCATGGGCAGAGGTGGGACTGCTTTAAGGTCCCAGAGTTGGGAGAAGCAGAGGCAGGGCTGGGACCCTGGGGTTCATGTCAACACATAAAAATGTGCATTTGGGGGAATTCCCTGGTGGTCCAGTGGTTAGGACTCTAATGCTTTCACTGCCAGGGCCCGGGTTCAATCCCTGATCAGGGAACTAAGATCCCACAAGCCGCACGGTGCAGCCAAAAAAAAAAATGTGCATTTGGAAGAACATATGGCCGTGTCTGGTGTGTCTGGTGGGCATCCCCCGACCTCCAGCTCCTCACGCTTTCTGCCCAAGGGCCAGAGGGCACCACTGGGCATTTGGTGGCAGGGGCAAAAGTAGCTAACGGAGCTCCAGCCTTCACTTCCCTGGCTCACCTCTTCACCCCACCATATTCCCCTTCGTACCCTCACTGGGTATGAACGCCCTGCCCAATATTCAGAGATAAGGCCACTCCTCCCAGGAATCCCCATCCCATCAGCCCCACGAGAGCCAGGGCACATTTCCCTTCTGGCCCCCTCTCTGCCCTTCTGTCCCAATGGGCCACGCTGCCTGAGTTACAGCAATAATATCTCTCAGGTGCCGCTTTATGCCTTTTTTTTTTTTTGGCTGTGCTGTGCAGCTTGCGGGATCTTAGTTCCAAGCGTGGAGTCCTAACTACTGGACTGCCAGGGAATTCCCTCAGGTGCCTCTTCAGGGAATACCAGAAGGTGACTTCTTCCCCCAAGCCTTCATCCAAGCGCTGGGACTCCCTCCTTCTGAAAAAAAAGCCATGAGCTCCTCAGTGCACATCAGAAACCAGATGCAGCTGCCATCACCTACTGGCATCTCTGTCCTCACTGCTTGGTCCTTACTCATCCTCCCTTCCTGCCCTGGAGCAAAGTGCTACTTCCTTGGGCCTCCATTATAAAGGTCTTAGGACCTTTCCTGACCAAAAAATTCTTTTCCATCACTCCTCCATCTGGCCATGACCTTCCTGGAATTTTTCAAAATCCCATCCAGAGCTGTCACCTTCCTGGGAGTCTTCCCAGTCTAACTTCCACCCTCTCTCCCAGGTCTTCTGCACACCTTTTGGGTCAGAGCAGGAAGTTGCAAACTGTGTTTCTTGCACCAGTCCCACATAATCCTGCTGAGGAGGGCTTTTGGGGTCAAATAAGTTTGGGAGGTGCCACCTGCTACTTCCAGCCTCTTGCTGTTTATGGTGCTCATTAGCATATTAGCATCTTATATTAGTAACACAGAGAGGCCTGCAGGCATGATCCTTGTTTTCATTTGTTTAGTCTGTTTTCCAAAAATATTTACTCTCTCAAGTAACAACTTATTACCTGTTTGGAAAATGTGACCTAGGAGATTCTCCTGTCCCTTTTACGTGTCAGTTTGTCCTTGTGGTCTTATTCATCTCAGCAATTGGGCTATGACTCCTCTGACTTTTAAAAATCATTCTATGTGAACTAGTTCAGTCCGGAGCACCCATCCCAGAGGGTCTTGAGTTGAATGAATGCATGAATGGATGAATGAAGCAATCAGCTAATCAACTGGTCAATTTAGCTGAATCCCCTTTCCTGTGAGGCTGGCAGAAACCAGGCCCAGCTGATCTTTGTACCCTGGGGACATGGGTCTCTCTGGCCAGTGTCAGACCCTTCCCACAGTATTTCTACAAAGCCTAACCCCATCACCCCGGTAGAATGCATCTCTTGCATTAGGTCTCCTATCGTTTTCGTTTTAGGCATCTGTCTCCCTATGAATCTGGGAGCCTCTGCAGGGCAAGGGCCATGTCACACTCACTTCTCTGTATTCCCATGAGTGGGTGCTCGGTCCCCACCTGCTGAGTAATGAAGCTCTCCACCAACTTCTTCCAGAGAGCCGGTAGAGCACTGTGGTTAAGGCTGAAGGCTCTGGAGTCAGCTGGATGTGCTCCAAACTACCTGGGTAACCTCCGGCAAACTACGTAATCTCTGCAGTTCAATTTCCCTCCCTCAGTGAGGGTGATGATAACAGTACCTTCCTCACAGGGTCGTTGGGAGGATTAAATGAGTTAATACGTGTAAAGCACGTGAAACAGTACCTGGCATGGAGATGGCATTGGTCTGTGTTAGCACTTATAACAATAGCAACTACCATCTATTGTGCCAGGGATTGTGATAAGGGCTTTACCTACATCCTTTCAATGACTCCTCCCTCCAGTCTCTTTGAAGTAGGTGATGTTTACATTTTTCCACCTCATGAACTGCTGGTAGCAAAGGGACCAGGACTCAGGTCAGCCAGATCGGCCCGTAGTAGGCGGTGCTGCTCACCACTCAGGGATTGGGCATCTCCTCTACCTCTTTTCACCTATAATTAACCCTAATGAGAACCTGATTTATCCTCTAGCCTTCCCAATAAGATGGAAATCCATCGCAGGGTTGGGTTTTAACGTGTACGCATGCGCATAACAGAGAGCGCATGCGCATAACAGAGAGCAGGTTCGGTGAGAACGAGAGAGGCTGGGGTTGTTGCCAGCACCTTCGTGGCTGACCCAGAAAGACCAAGATACTGAGGCAGGACTTTGAGAATACACAGCAGAAAATCACCCGTGAGTCAGCAGTGCTGCCGAAAAGGCAGAGAGATCCTGGAATTGCTCGGTATCACCGCCCCCAGCACCTCGCCGGGGGCCCCGTGTGAGCCTGGGAAATGTTCGCAGGCAGGACGCCTGTGGTGGCGTTTACCCAGTTTGGTTATCCTGGTGAAAGATGGAAAGATTCCTGAGGGTTATAAAGGGGCACCCGGATTTGCGGGGGAGGGGGCGCATGTCCCCGACTTCGGAAATGAGCAACCTGGAGTCCCCTTCCGCACGTGGCAGACGGCCTTCTCAGACCCCGGAGGCGGACTCCATTCTTCCCCAGCGGTCACGGGGTTGACAGTCCTCCTCTTTCCGTACTGGCCAGGGCTTTATTCTAGCACCTTCCCCGGTCTGGCCGCACAACGGAAGTGAGAAGTGGGGGCCTTGGGAGAGGGGCTGAAGCTGGTGATGTGAACCAGGAGGTTTAAGATGCACATGCCAGAGGCTGTTTCTCTTGGAGCAGAGAGGGTTGGGGGACTTCATTCCAGGCAGGTGAGCGGCTGCTGCCTCAACACCTGAGCACAGGTCACGGGGCCCAAATGGCGGCCGGAGGGCTGGCGGTGCGGTGAGCGGGGAAGATCTCCCACCAGCTGTCGTGAGGCAAAGGCACCCCCGAATGGAAGCAGCCAGGGGATCTGGCAGAGGGAGTGAGAGAAAGGGGTGCTGAGATCTTCCTGGCCTGGAAAGAAGAGGGAATTCCCAGAACTCCCTCTACTGATTGGGTTAGCAAAAGCTTAAGTCTGGTAAGGTGTCAGCTTTTCGATTTTTATCCTCTCCACATGGTGCAGTGTGTTTGTTCTGTGAACAAAGGAGAATCTGAATTCCGTGAAGGCTTGGAAGCACCCCTTCCCCCAGTTGGCCGAGTTGCCCAGCCCCTCAGCTCCTGGGACCCCAAGTGAACGCCCCCATCGGGGCCATGGAGCCTCGTGGGGGCCTTTGTTTTGTGCCAGCTTCCCCCAGCGTTCCTTCCAGCTCTGAGGGACCCCTTTCCAGGGGGGCCGGCCCTGTGTAGGGCCAGGGCCTCTTTCAGGTCCGTAGGTGGTCCCCACTTCACTGACTATGGGATCTAAACTCATCAGCTGGGACCTCAAGCCCTGGCCTCCTCCCTCTTTGCTCCTCGGGTTTCAGTGTTTTGAGTCACATCACTGTCTCAGAAGTGCCCTTCCTCTTCCTTTTCTCTCATAAAGATCTACCCCAGAGCACAGGCCTTTGAGGTCTTGTGGATTATCCGCACCCATCCGCTCTGTGTGTTCCTTCCGTCTCCACTAGGACGGTCTGTGAGCTGGCTGGTCCTCTGTTCCTGTGCACGTGGCCTGCCCGTTCCGTTTTACCCTCCTCCAGGTTAAGGATGTGACACTTTCCTGTGCCCAGTTCTGTACAGAGCACACAGTGGGTGCTGAATAAATGCGTTCTGCTTGAATGAACTGGTTATCACCAGTGGGTGGAATCTCCACAGTGGAGCAAAATAGCAACAGTACAGGATTTGGGGTCAGACAGACAAGGGTCAAACCCCACCGCCACTTACTGGCTTATGGTGCCCTGTCTGAGCCTCAGTTTCCTCATTTGTAAAGAGACAGTATTTACCTCCCAGGGCTGTTGTGAGGATTCACTGAGATGCCGTTGATGCTTTGCAAACGGGAAGGTGCTAGAACGTGTGTCATCTACCCTGACCTCTCTTGGAAGAGGTCCTGAATTCATGTGTCCTGTCTCACACACAAACCTCTTCAGCCCTCAGATGGAGGTCTCCTCCCCCCGGGGAAGCCTTGAGTGTGGGTCTGGCCTTGTCTGAGATACAGAGAAGTAAACCTCAAGTGTGGAAGATCCATGACAACATTCAAAGGAAGAAAGATCAATAGGCAGGGGCCCCAACATTTGAGTTTATAGGGCTGTAAATCCAGAGAGCAGCCTGAGTAGCAGGACAGACCTGAGTAGTCCCCTCCCCCTCAGCCTTCCACCAACACGCTCCATACAGACCTTGTCCTAATGTCTCACCTCATGGCTCTAGTGGCCATCTCAGCACCACCATATCCTAGCTGTGTGACCACAGACAAGTTGCTTAGCCTCTCTGAACCCATGTCAGATGGGGATAATAATAACCTCATAGGGTTCTTTGGCAAATTAAAATATATGTTCTATGTTAAGTGCTTTACATGGCTCCTGGCACTAGTCAGGGCTCAATAAATGTTAGCTATTATTAGTAATAATAATAACCATTCTGAGTGCCCCAGGAAATTGGTCCCCTCACTACCTTACACAGTTCAGTAAATTATTTCCTCATGACCTTATTAACCACTCTCTACCCAAATAAATACACTCACATTATCTTATGCACCACTGGGTATGCACCTGTAAAAGCCTTCCGCTTTATTTCGTTTACAGCTCTGCATGTCCCCATTACATCTCTCTGTGTTTTGTGGGCACCTTCTCCTGTCTGTGTTACTCAGGCCTTCTCTTAGCCCAGGTGATTCATGAAGGACCCTTAACTGGAGCTAATATGCTATGATATTTTGCCCCTCATGTTGAACACACATCCTATTAGTAGAGAAATTGGTAATTAATTTTTTTTTACTTTAAGTGTCTGCTCTGTGTGTGTGTGTGTGTGTGTGTGTGTGTTTGTGAAAGAGAGAGAGAGAGACTGATTTTATCCTTTCTGTCCAAAGTGTATTTCCCTTGGAAGAAATACTTTTTTAACAAATGTGACTAGGAACACAGGACTGAAAATATGGAAATTGCCTGTGGCACCGGCACTCGTGCAGGGATGCAGCTGGTCTGGTGGGACAACGGCATATGCAGTGAGCAGAGGTGAGGGAGGGGAAAGTGAGGACAGACCGAGAGGAGGTGGGTAGGCAGGAGGGCTCCACCACGGATGTGTGCAGAGAAAGCGCTGCCGGTGAGAGATGAGTGGGGAACTTGCAATCCTAGACAAAAACAAAGTAGCTGTGGGCAAGAACCAAGAAAGATGGGGAAGAAAGGAGGAGAAAGGCCTTGGCACCTTGAACCCCAAGAGTGTTTGGTGGCGTCCTGCATTTCTGCAGAGAGAATTTCCACTTAACAAACATATACCCCGCCACTGCAAGGCTAAGAAAAGGACACAGGATTGAAGGCTTGGGTGGGAGGTCACTAGATTAGGCTGTAGGAGGAAATGATTCTTTTGAAATATACTTTCTATCTTGTCTTTTTCCAGTGCATGTTAGCGTGTGTTTTGTAATGCACCTAAAAGGTGAGCATGGTGGCAGGCTGGCATGTGATTTAGACCTAATGTATGTAAATGGAGGGGCATGCCCAAACACTTTTTACTGATGTGTTGCCGGCTCAAAAAAGTTTTGCTTCCGTTCCCATAAAGTTGGAGATTTGTTGGGAGGCCAGGAGAGAGCTGATGAGGGAGAGCTGCTTCATGAGAGGACGTGGACAAAACCGTGGTGGTAAAGGATGGGTTAGTGCTGGAGCCGGAGGAGGTAGGACCCCTGGGGATGGATGGCAGAGGGCTGAGGAGGTCCAGCTGTGCCCCCGCCCGACCCCCGTGACCACTGGCAGGTTCGGAGCCTTGTCTATGACCAAGGACAGTGTTTCTCCTCCGTCTTGCCTCTTCCTCTTTTTTTGGTCCCCGGCCGGGGATCCAACCAGTGCCCCCTGCAGCGGAAGCGTGGAGTCTTAACCACTGGACCACCGGGGAGGTCCCTTGCCTCCTCCTCTTATAATGGAGGAAAGGAGGCTACCACAGAGAGGAGGGGGCACCCAGACCAATTAAATCTTTTTCTCTGGGGATGGGGCCCCAGCATCAGTAGTTTTAAACTCCCCCGGGGCCATGTGACGTGCAGCCAGGGTTGAGAGCCAGTGACCCACCCCTCTGAGTGCTGGAACATTTAAAGGTCCTGCATGGGTCTGCGGTGGACCCGAATACGACTCCTAATAGGTGCTGAGTAGGTGCTTGCAAAACTCAGGCGCCTGTGGCGAGGGGGCCCTTGAAAAGAAAGGACAGGGGGAGTGAGTGCAACGACCCTGCAGAGGAATTGGCGGCGGGACTCCGGGACTGATGAATTTGGAGGGGCGCGGAGGAAGATGTTGAGGCTCGCTCGGGCTGCCTCGCCCGCGGATGGGGATGGGGCCGGGGGGAGGGGCAGCCACCGCTGTGAACTCGCGTGGAGCCTCCCTAAACAGAGCGGGGGGTGGGGGAGGAGTCCAGGTGCCGGGCAGGGCCGTTTCCCACCTGCGCGTGCTCAGCGCCGTGGGGGGGACCGGGCTCAAGGAGGAGCCCCTGGGAACGCGGTGGAGATACCCGCCCTGAAAGGCGGGGAGCGGACGGCGCCCTGAGCGCCCAGCGATGGCGCAGCGCCGCCCGCCCACCCGCCGCGCCGGGTGCACCTGCTGCCAAAGGGGCCACGGCGGGTCCGGAGACTCGGCCACCCTCCATGCTCAGGGCGGGCGAGGCCAGGTGCGAGCCCCGTGCGCGTCGTGTCCAGAAGTCCCCACGAGTTAGTTGGAGTTTATGTTCCTTCTAAGTTTTATAATGAAAATTGTTAATAAGGAAAGCAGAAAAAATAATTCCAGGAGCACCCACGTACACACCTCCTAGTTCAAGTGTTTTTCATTTTGCGGTAATTGCTCCCCCCTCCCCTTTCTCTCCTCTCGCCCCGCCCCCATCCCCTACACAGTGTTTGGTTTGCCGAACCATTTCAAAGTAAGTTATCGTCAACATGACTCTTCACCTCTGTATTTTAAAATGTAAGGATGACCCCTATGACCACGTACCATTATCACACTTAACCCAATTATTAATAATTCCTAATGATTCACATTTCCCCAGTTATCCTCAAAATGCCTTCATGGCTAGGATTTTCATACCAGTTTCCAGTTATTTGATTGTTCTGTCTCATAAGTTTATTTTAATCTAGAACATCCCTCCCCTCCTTCCCCCAACACACACACACACACACACACACACACACACACACACTTTTTAAAAGTGACTTGGACTTTGGAGAGTTCAGGCCTGTAGCCTTGTGAATTTGTCCGGTTGCTTCCCCATAGTGTCATTTGGTTTGTTCGTCTATCCCTCGTGTTTCCTGATAGCTGAAAGTTACTTCTAAAGGCTTGCGGAGATTCAGGTTAAACGTCTTTGGCCAGAGAACTTTCTAGGGTATGCTGGATACTTCGCATTGCATCATCTTATACTGTGCTATTGTCACACTCTGGAGGAGATTTTTAACGATCCAGTTTCCTGGACTCCTCCCCAGAGAGTCTGATTCAGCGGGGCTGGCTTTGGAGCCCAGCTGTCTGTATTTTTCAAAACCACTGCAAGTGATCTGAGTGCCGTAGTGCCATGACCTGCACCCCCGAATAGCAGCCAACTGGTAAAATCATGTTCTTGGTCCTCCAAAAGGCGTGGTGTAAGGGAGTGGGTGGGATGGTCGAGGCAGGTGAAGTCCTCAGGGCCCCAGCCCTCACCAGGGCAGGTGGTCCTTGCTGTCTGGGTGTGAGGCAGGGTGGGTGGGCACGCCGGCCCCAGTCAGGGAGGAGCGTGGGCTACCTGGGGCAGCGCCCAGGCTCAGCTGGGAGTTCATGCAACACCAGGGGTGCCCCAGGCACCACTTTGTGCACCCGGTGCCCAGGACAGGGCCTGGCCTACCATGAATATTTGTTGAGTTGAAGACACAGGGCTTTCAGAGGAGCCCTAGGGAGCCACTGTGAGAGTGAACTCCCATCCAAGCAGCTCTGATTTCCATGTTCCCTCCTGGGCTTCTTCCTAAGATTCAGATAAAGGATTTCCAGACGGTGGAAGCAGCAGTTGTGTGATAAGGCCCAGAGAACCAGTGCAGCCATCACCTGCCCTCAGCTTGTCCTGGTGGCAGCCTGTGGGATTTGGGGGAGGTGAGGAGGTCGGGGTAATCAGGTGGAGCCGCTCAGTGTGGCAGAAGGAGGAGGTGTGCTGGGCCTGTTGGTGAACCAAGCACTCTGGCTGCCCAGCCTACAAATATGAAAGAAATGGTTCCTCCTCTCAAAAAACTGTTTTAGTGGAAAAACAGAGCGTCAATGGACAATTCAATGTAAAGTGTCTAAGTTTCCCCCTGAGGTATATATAAGAAATGGGAAATACCCAGAGGGAACAGTTTAAACTGGACACATTAAGAGGGGCTTTTTTTTTTTTTAATTAATTTATTTATTTATGGCTGGGTTGGGTCTTCGTTTCTGCGCGAGGGCTTTCTCTAGTTGCGGCAAGCAGGGGCCACTCTTCATCGCGGTGCGCGGGCCTCTCACTATCGTGGCCTCTCTTGTTGCGGAGCACAGGCTCCAGATGCGCAGCCTCAGTAGTTGTGGCTCACAGGCCCAGTTGCTCCGCGGCGTGTGGGATCTTCCCAGACCAGGGCTCGAACCTGTGTCCCCTGCATTGGCAGGCAGATTCTCAACCACTGCACCACCAGGGAAGCCCAAGAGGGGCTTTTAAAATTGGATCTTGATGGATGAATAGGAGCCCAAAGTAAATAAGAGGGTTGGGCAGGCTATGTCTTATCTTTTGCCAGAACTGGGCTTGAAGGGTAAAGCAGTCTCGGAACCCAGCAAAATCCCAGCCTGGGAACCAGCAGGCTTGCCTTCTTAGGACAAGCAACCTAACCCGGTAAGGCCTTCATTTTTCCATCTGTAAAATGGAAAGCTAATCTCTGCCTTATATAACTTAGGAGCTGGAGGAGTTGGGCAGTGGAGAAGTATTATACAACTAAAATGAGCTAAAAATGCAAACATGGTTTAGGAAAAGTTTAAATTAGAATTCTCATTGGAGTGTGAGGCGAAGAAAAATGGCAGCAGTCCAGGCGTAAAGGATGTCCAAGCCAAACTCACCTTCAAGGCCCAGCTCAAAGGTCGCCCCTTCAAAGACGTATCCCCCGCTTTTTTCGGTCTCCCTCCCCTCAGCACTCCCCTTCCTCATGGTGTCCACCCCACGGAGTGAGACGGGATTTTTCACACTCTGCTGCTGACCATGCTCATCTGCGGGAATGTCTCTCTGGCATTAGGGCAGGGGCCTCTGAGGAGGGTGGAAGCTGTGTTTATGCACACGAGGCACGTGATGCACGTGTACTGAACGGAGCCCCAGCCCTCGGACCGGAGCCTTCAAGAAGGAACTATGGGGCTTCCCTGGTGGCGCAGTGGTTAAGAATCCGCCTGCCAATGCAGGGGACACGGGTTCGAGCCCTGGTCCGGGAGGATCCCACATGCCGTGGAGAAACTAAGCCCATGCGCCACAACTACTGAGCCCACGCGCCGCATCTACTGAAGCCCACGTGCTCTAGAGCCTGTGCTCAGCAACAAGAGAAGCCTGCGCACCGCAACAAAGAGTAGCCCCCGCTCGCCGCAACTAGAGAAAGCCCACGCGCAACAACGAGGACCCAACGCAGCCAAAAATAATAAATAAATAAAAATAAATAAATTTATCAAAAACAAAAAGAAAGAATAAGGAACTGCGTGGTGGAAGGGAAGCGAAGTTGTGGCTGGGGGCGTCTCAGGCCTGGGCTGTGCTCCCTGCAGTGTCTCCAGCCTGGAGGTACCCTGGACAGGTCTGGGCTTCAGCCGGAACTGGACCAGATAGCGGCCAAGGTCCCACCAACCTGGACATTGTGCGGCCTGGTACTGTGATAGAGTAACTAAGGCCCGTGGCCGCTCACAGAAGGCTTTAAAGCCCCTCTAGGGCATCTCATGTCCCTCCCCCACCCCGCCTCCTCCAGCTAGCAAGAGACGGCAGTTCCCCAGGCTTTTATCAAGCATTTACCTTTGTACCCAGTGAGCACCCCAGAGACCTGGTCCCACCATGGTTTCTAGAATGCTCAGCGTCTCTCAAGTTGCTAAGACTGGACTTGTTTGGAGAGAAGCCATTTGGCAGAAGTATCCTGAACCCCATGCCAGTCATTTAACGTCTTCAGGCCCCAGTTGCCTCCACTGTGAAACAGCATAACCAGCTGTGCGGGTCTGGGGGCAGAGGCTGGGCTGCAGCTTCCAGCTCTGAAGGGTCAGGACTCTACTGAACAAGTGTGACGTGGTTTTGTTTTGTTTTTTTAAATTATTTTATTTATTTATTTTTGGCTGTGTTGGGTCTTCGTTGCTGCGCATGGGCTTTCTCTAGTTGCGGGGAGCGGGGGCTACTCTCTGTTGCGGTGCGCTGGCTTCTCATTGCGGTGGTTTCTCTTGTTGCGGAGCACGGGCTCTAGGCACGCAGGCTTCAGTAGTTGCGGTGCGCGGGCTCAGTAGTTGTGGCTCACGAGCTCTAGAGCGCAGGCTCAGTAGTTGTGGCACACGGGCTTAGTTGCTCCGCGGCATGTGGGATCTTCCTGGACCAGGGCTTGAACCCTGTGTCCCCTGCACTTGCAGGCAGATTCTTAACCACTGCGCCACAGGGAAGCCTGTGACGTGGTTTAAAGGGCTCGCCTGTGAGTTCCGAAGTGCTCGGCGAAGCCGGTGCACCTGGGAGCGCATCCCTCTGTGGTCACCTGGAAACATTGTCCGCCAGGGGTCTTGGTGCCCCTCAGGAGACCCTTTGGGGGTCTGAGGAGTGAGGCCCTGGGCCCCCTTTCACTTCTCTCTGGACACCCACCTGGGCTCAGGCCCAGTCTTCCCAGCCTAATACCTGCCTGAAGGAAGACGCCGAGAGCTCGTGTGTCCTCTCGGTGCCGAGGGAGGACACAGCCCTGAGGACCCAAGCTGGAGCCGCTGACCGGCCAGAGAGGCAGGAGCACCTCCCCCTTCTCCAAGGCCTCTGTCCCCCTGCTTCCTCCCAGTTCTCACCCCCTTTTCCTCCTCCCCAGGTCTGACCATCCCGCTCTGTGCCACCCCCCTCCCCCTGCAATTTGGCTGAAGGGGACGATCCCTCTCTCTTACCTCCTCCCCTTCTCCACTCTGATCAACTCCACTTTCCTATGAAATTGAGAAGGAAAAAAAAACCCTAACGCTCACAACACAACAAAAAACAGGTTTCAACATTTTACAGGTTTCAACATTTTTCAGGCCGCCTTGTCACATCTTATCAGATCAGCCAGGAGCCTCAGGCCAGGCACTCTGGGAGCCGCTTTGGAGAACAGAAGCTGTAACATTCCAGCCAAGGCCCTGCCCCACCCTCTGCACCCCTCTCTTCCCTCCCCCCTCCCCACCTTCTTCTCCCCAAAGAAACGTCCCGCAGGGCCCGCCCCTCCCTCTTACTGGGAACTCCGCAAGACCTTGGCTTTGAGTGTCCCCCACTCGCTTCTCTCCCTCCCACGGCTGTGGCCCCTCTGAGCTCTCAGTTGGTCTGAGGTGCCCACTCGGTCCTGAAAGGTGGCTTTTAGAAGTTGGGCAGCAGAGGGGAGTTGTCATAGCCACTCACAGAGTGCACAAGTGGCCACTTGGCCAGTAGGGCCCTGAGTTGTGCTGGAGAGTTTAGGGCACTGTGGCCAGTCCTCAGGGGCTGCTGCCAATGGGAGGGAACGGCTCTTTCCTTTGGTTCCATTTGTGGGGGGATGTGTGGGTTTTGTCACCCATGGCGATGTGGACTGCTGGCCTGGAATACCCGCTTTCCCTCACATTCACACCAGTACAGAGCGACAGATCCAGGAAGTGCTGACCGAAGTCCAAAGGGCCAGATTTCAGCCAAGACACCCTGAGGGAGCGACCCAGATCCTGGGTCCCAGGGCGAGGGGGACGAGCTCCCCACTGTGAGCACAGAGAGGTCCCTCCATCCCCACCCCGCAGGAGGACACGGCTGTGAACTGAAGGCTTAGGATGCATCCCAAGCGCTCACCCAGGGAAGGGGGGGGGGACAAAACTGGAAGAGTGAAAGAGCAGAGGAAAGGAAGGAAGGAAGGGCGTGGTGACTCGCTCTGTCCAAGTCTATTGGCTGCATGTCTCCTGATCGGGAATACCGGCAAGAAAACAGACCCGGGTGCTTGGTGCCCATGTTGGCTGAGCCCAGCCCGACCAGCCTGCCTCCTGCGGGGTTTTGGAAAAGCCCTCCCCACCTCTTGGCCTGAAATTCTAGCCCCCCTGGTGTGAGGGCCCTGTCTCCACCCTCGTGCCCTCCCTCCCTCCCTTGGCACATGGCATCCACCGCCACCACCATGAGGCTCCCTGATTGTCTCACCCTTTTTCCAGGTGCCCCCTAGGGGAGACAAGGCCTCGAGTATTATTCAACTATTAGCTCCAGGACAGATTTCCAGATCTGAACTTCTAGCCTTGGTCTTTCTCTTGGGCTCCAGCTCTGCACCTCCAGTGCTGTCTGGACCTGGGTACCTGCAGGTCTCACCAGCCCCACAAACTTCCTCTTTTTTCCCAAGACTGCTTTGCCTCTTACGTTCCCTTTCTTGGTTGACAGCATCTCCATCTTTCTGGTCATCCTGGCTCAAAATCTTGGTCATCCTTTCCTCCTTCCTGTTGGTTCCATGTGACCCATCCTTACTCACTGCTTCTGTTCTTTGTTTTTTTTAAATTTATTTAATTAATTTTTTTGGCTGTGTCGGGTCTTAGTTGGGGTGCACGGGCTCCAGGGCACATGGACTCTGTAGTTTGTGGCCTGCGGGCTCTCTAGTTGAGGCGCGCGCGAGCTCAGTAGGTGTGGTATGCGGTCTTAGTTGCCCCGCAGCATGTGGGATCTTAGGTCGGGATCGAACCCACGTCCCTTGCATTGGAAGGCAGATTCTTAACCGCTGGACCACCAGGGAAGTCCCTTCCTCTCTGCTTCTAAGGCCACTGTCCTGAGACCCAGAGCCCTGCTAAACTAAATGGGAGGTACTTGGGCCCCAGCCCAAAGAGGCTCACCCCAGACCCCTGAAACCTGTCCCCCTGGGGGACTGTAATACGCAGACAGGCCTGAGACTCTCCTTAGCATAAAGTGTCACCCCAGCCACCTCACCCCCACTCCTTTCCCAGCCTTGGGTCTCTTAGTGCCCATCTCCTGGCCCCATTCTGCAGTTAGACGTTGTCTAATAGATTAATATCCCAAAGCCCAGCTCAGGAACGTTCAATGGCTGCACATGTCGCCAGAGTAAAGCTTGGCACTCAGGGCCCCCTTCCCCTCCTCTGCTCCTTTGTAAGGTCCCTGGACTCCAGCTGGGGTGGACCCGCCGCTGTTCTCTCCCACCTCTTGCCTGGGGCTCTTCCCTGGCACCCCGGTTCCCCCTGAGGGAGCCCCAGCCATGCTTCGCCAGCTCAGCGCCTGCCCTTCCAGCGTGCCTTCACGGCCATCGCTGCCTGGGACTCACTCGCCCCTCTTCCAGGATGCCCCTGCTCTTACCATGTGCTTTCTGGAGTGAGGGTTACTTGTGTGCTAAGCTACAGGTGCCTGGGGACCCTTTGTCACTCATGGCACACGTGGCACCCAGACCTAGTAGGTGCTGGAGAAGCGCTTGTTGGTCTGTAATTGACGGATGCCTCCTGGTCTGGGTGCCCCACGGGTGTGGCTTGGTTCATCTCCGTGTTTCCAGTGCTTGGCGCTCTACCCGATTCAGTCATCACGTAAATGTGTGTTGAGTGAATAGGTGGGGAATGAATTTGTTTACCAAGGGAAGACTTTAACCTACTCTCCTAAGGGCAGGCATCTCTATGCACTCCATATGTTTATTGCTCTAGGGGTCCCAGGCTGGATGGCTGGGGCTCAATCAAGATGGGAAACCCAGCAGGAGGCCTGGGCCTCCCAGGCTCACAGGCTCTTGCAGTTGCTTCTTCATTGACTCCTCTCTGGACCTTGGGTCCCAGCTCAGTGTGTGGATCCTTTCTACCCTCACCCTTCCCTTCCTGTGTGTAAACAAGGGTGGCCCTGTAGCTCTTCTTGGGACACATGAGAACCAGAGGACCCATCCATGCCTACTGAGTGAATGAACCAGCTGCTGACGGGAAAGGTCCAGGGAGATGTTGATGAAAGGCATCTGCTGGGGTACCTAGGCCTGCTCTGAGGACTACGGGACCACGTGCGCCCTTTGGACTCAGAAGCAACTCCCTCCCCTTGGCTAGCACTGAGATGGGTTCAGGGTTGGGTTGGGAGGGTGTAGAGCTGTGCTTAGCACCGATGGGGCCCACGTGTGCTCCAGGGAGGACAAGCGGATGGGTAGAAAAAAGTGGTAGCTTGTGACTCTTGACCTAAGTCCCTCCTCTTGCTTTGTCACAAACTCCCTGCCAAAGCACCAGGGTGAGTGGCCCTTGCCACTTGTGTTTAAGCTCTTTGGAAGTTCCAGGAGTTGGGTGCATCAGGGCCCACTAGGCCCTGCCCCTGCCCTCCCCCACCCCACTGGGTACATGTGCCCCTGAACTTGTCAGGCTCCCCTCATGATGTCCACCAGCCCTGAGTGGCCTCTTGAGCTAAGTAGAAAGGTAGTAGCCTTGAGTTCCAAGGCCAATGCTGGATCTTTACTTTATGCCCATTTTCAAGATTTTCTTTCCCCTTCTGGAAGTATCCATCTTGCCCCAGGCCAGGGTTGGGCCCCTCTGGACCCAGGAACAGGAAGGCCACCTGTCCAGTACTGTCCAGGAGGCAGCTGGTAGAGCACCAAGCGCTGGGCTATTGTTTCCAGAAACACGGTGGTCACTCTGGAGGAAAGAGACAAAGGACCACAAAGGAGGTGGTTCTGATTCCTCCCTTCTTCCATCTCCTTCCCTTCCTCCTGAGCTCATCACAGTCAGCTTAAGAGGCACCGGTTCTTTGGGTCAGCATCTTAAGGTGGCCTGTCTGGGGCTAGCAGAGATGGTTAGTCCTCGCCATTGGAAAAGGTGAGGCCAAGGGGACCATGACTCCAAGAAAGGCATGACTCGGGGAGGCTTGGCCACGGAGCTCACCCTGAGACTGGAGAGCAGAGGCGGGGACCCTGGAGCCTTCCCCTGGGCTGCACCCTTGGATCCACCTTCCACAGCCCCGCCCATATGTGACTGTGTGACCTGGGAAAACAACAAACTCTCTCTGGGTCTCAGTCTTCCCATCCAGAGGAGGAAGGGATTAGCTAAGACCAGTGGTTCTCAGGCTGCATCCTGCAGAGGGGCCATAGGTGAGAGCAGGGGCAAAGTCAAGGGATAGGTCTCTGGGCCCCTGCCCTTTTTTTTTTTTTTTTTTCCTTCAATTTAACCATTTTCAAGTGTACAAATCAGTGGCATCAAGTAGGTTTGCAGTGTTGTCCAACCATCACCACTATCTGTTTCCAGAACTTTTCATCGTTCCAAACAGAAACTCATACTCATTAAGCTGTAACTTCCCCTCCCAGCCCCCAGCTACCTCTCATCTACTCTTGGTCACTATGAATTTGCCTATTCTTGGTACCTCATGTAAGTGGAATCATACTATATCTGTGCTTCTGTGTCTGGCTTATTTCACTTGGTATAATGTTGTCAGGGTTCATCCATGTTGTAGCATGTATCAGAGCGTCATTCTTTTTCGTGGCTGAGTAGTATTCCACGGTATGGATTTACCACATTTTGTTATCCATTTATCTGCGGATGGACACTCAGGTTGTTTCCACCTTTTGGCTGTTGTGAATAGTGCTGCCACGAACACTGGTGTACAAGTATCGCTTGAATCCCTGCTTTCAATTCTCCAGGATCTATACCTAGGAGTGGAATTGCTGGGTCATATGATGATTCTATCTTTAGCTTTTTGAGGAAGAGTCCCTCTTTTTATCTGTTTTATGTACCGGGGAGGGTGGGGGGAGGATGTATATTAGGAAAAATGGCTAACAAATAAGAAACACCTTAAACTAGACGACTCCTGAGGCCCCTCCAATCTCTCAAATACTATAATGTTGGAAGAGTCTAAGGTCAAAAATGTAGGAAAGTTTGAGTGCAGGGGAGGGCACCTGGTGGGGTGTAGGGCTCCGTCCCGCGTGGCTCGTTAAGGGGAGCAGGGCGGGGACGGCACGGTGCGCCCGCTCCCTGCAGCACGTCGTCCCCGCCGGCAGGTCACTGCTGGGTGGACGGCGGAGTCTGTGGGTCCGCGGCGCCACCGTCACTGAACAGGCCGCGCTGCGTGGGACCCTTGTAGGCCTCTCCCTGTATGCTGTGTGCCTCGGCTGGTTCAGCACTGAGGTGGCCCTGTGCTCGCCTTGCAGGCCCACCTCCAGCTTCTGGAGGCCGAAGGCGCCGTGGCTGGCAGTGAAGGGCTTGCTGGGGCTGGGAGGCTGATGAGACCGTGTGTGGCATTTAAGCCTGGCCTGTTTGGAGAGGGGGTTTCAGCCTCAGAGGTCAACATCGAGGCCTCTGGGGCAGCCTGTCGCTGGCTGGCACCTGCCGCCCGTCCCCCTGGCTGCCTGTGTCTGTCCTCAGCCCAGCTGGGCGGTGGGTGGTTGGGTGGAGAATGAGCTGTGGTGGCAGGGCCCTTGGGCCGGGCAGGGCCGGGAGCTGGGTATAAATAGGCCTGGCGGCGCCCTCCACCCTCCCCCTCACCAGCTGCCGGTGCAAGGCAGGTCCCCACCTCCCTTGGGAGCCCAGCCACTGTCTCAGGTCCTAAACGTAGGAACTTCCTCAGCGGAACTGAGGAATCTTGTCCTGTGTGTAGGTGGAACCTCCGGATGCCTGGAGGCCTGGGGAGTTTGGCTGAGGGGCTGCAAGACTGGGGGTGGATCAGACTGGCCTTTTGGGAAGGAGTCGTTCTTTCATTCCTCCCCTGGAGAATCAGCGAGTACCTGGCATGGGCCTGGCCCTTTGGTCGGCCAGGTGTGCTTGTGTGTGTGTGTGTGTGTGTGTGTGTGTGTGTGTGTGTGTGTGTGTCTGGCATGGTGAGAGGTGTTGGGGGGGATGGGAGGAGACGCAACACAACCTCTATCCTCAGGGAACCCACACTAGCACAGCCAGATGGAACTGGAAACAAGTCATTTCAGCCCTTTGAGATAAGGTCTGAGTGAAGTAGAGGAAAGACACAGAGGGAGGAGAGGTTACTTCTGTCTGGGGGCCCACGAAATTCTTCAGAATGGAGGCGACCCAGGAGCTGGAGGTTGAAGGATGGGTAAGATGTTTGCCGGGGGCTTGGGCCGCGGAGAGGCGCTCCGGACGGCGGGCCGCTAGTCATCCAGCAGGCCACTCACACTTTGGAACGAAGAACTGAGGAGGATGAGCTCACTGTGTGACCTCCTCCAGGGGAACACGCACCTCACTGATGGGGACAAGGAGCTGTGAGTCAAGTTAACGCGTCTGTGGTGGTGGAATCTCAGACATGAGCATGTGTGGGTAGGAGGCTCAGGGGTCGGGTGGCAGGGCGTGTTTGGGGGAGGGCAGCTATCCTGCAGAAATCAATCCCACGGCCACAGCCCCATTAGCCCCAGCACCAGCCCTCAGAGCTACACTCCCATCCCTAGAGGCCCTTGCTCATCACCGGCAGGATGTCCAGATCTGAGCTGAAATCCTTGAACAGAGCATCCTGGAAAGGTCCCTATGCCCTTGCCCTTTGGGTTACCTTTAACACTCGGCCAGATCACAGATGTCTTTTCAGCCACTCTGGTTAGGACTGAGCTTCCGGGAAAGGGGCCAGCTTTGCATCCTTCCCAGTGATGGATGGGAAGGGGCTCTGAAAATTCCGATGTGTTCTGTCAAGTCAGGGATGGGAGGGCTGAGAAATGAGGTTGATGACATAGCAGGGGACAAAGTGCTGTGGACAGCCCCTAAACACATGGTAACCACCATGACCACCGCGACTTGAGGGCTTCCTATGTGCCAGGAGCTTTCTATCCTTTATCCCTCCCATTATGTCTATTTAATAGATGAAGAAACTGAGGCACGAGGGGTTAAGTAAACCGCTTGAGATCAGCAGCTCGGAAACAGCAGAGCTGGATTTGAATGCAGGCAGCCTGGCTCCAGGTGCACGACGGACCTGGACAACAGGAGGAGACGGGGTTTGGTGGGAGGAGGGAAAAGAACTCATCATCTCTGAGGCTGGGAGTTATTCTTGGAGGATATCATCCCTGGAGTCAGACAAACCTATGGTTGCCCAGCTTCTCTGCCTCAGTTTCCTCATCTGTAAAACCGAGATGACAGTACCCACGTCACAGAGCTCTTGTTGAGGATTAGGTGACATGATATCTGTGAAGTGCCTGGCATATAAGTGCTAAATAAATGGTTGTCGTGATGATCGCTAGTGTTGAATGCGACTGCAGAGGAAAGGAAATCTGCTTGGTCAGAGGAGAGATTGCAGCTGTCCAGGAGGAAGGATTCACAGTCAAGGGCTTGGTGCCCTGGAGGGGAGCACAGGGGACCGTGGCATCTCCCTACTGGGAGATGTCTGGGGGACAGCTCTGGCCTTTGCAGCCAACCAAGCCCTGCCAGCCAGTGCGTAGGGCTTGGGCATTCTGCTGGGCTGGGTAGGCCCACCTGGGACCCACTGGGGTGGGGATACTGGTGAAATGAGGGAGCAGGGAGCCGCTCGGAGGGCTGGGATGAGGAGCAGCCTCACTGAGTGGAAATGAAGAGCCAGCCGGGGCTTCCCCACACCCCAGCCCCCCTTCCCTGCAGTGGCACCGGCCTCACCTGGCTCCGTGGATCTGGCTGTGTGGCCTTGGGCGAGCCGCTTCTCTCTGTGGGCCTCTGCTTTCTCATCTGTATAATGGGCTTTGTGCTCTCTAAAGGCATCTCTTCTAGGTTCTTATTCTGATCCAGCTTAGCTTGAGGGTGCCCAGGCCTGCAGAAGTGCCAACGGGTGTAGGGCAAAGGCCGGGAGAGGGCAAGGAAGGAGGAGAGGGACAGAGGATGGGGGAAAGGAAGGGGCCCTGGGGCCCTGGTGTGGTTGGTGAGCAGACCAGTAAATGGGGGACGACATGGGACAGAGCCCCCTGGTGCCAGAGGTGATCGTGACACAGGCCTGACCAGGTTAGAGTTTGCAGTGGGTCCAGGAGGCCAGGTTGAAGGAGCGCGTGGGCGCCGCAAGGCCAGTCCATCCCTCTAGGGACAGGCATGGATGGAGGTGCCTGTGGTGGGGGAGACCGGGGAGGGCTCTGGCCGTAAGGGGAGGGACACGGAGGCTGGGCAGTGGGTGTCAGATCTCCCCATGATGCTCTGGGACAGTCAGGGACCAGGCCGGGTATGAGGAGGTGGCAAAGAATCGCCATATTCCTTTAGAGGGGCCCTCATGGCCCACACTCAGAGCCAAACCCAGGTGAGGCCATGGGGGTAGCAGCGTCCTCCATCTGGCCTCAGCTCCCCTCTCCAGCTGTCTGCATATAGGGCTTTGGGGCCTAAACGTCAGAGGAGGGAGTGGGAAAGGCCTGGCCTTCTTCCCTGCCTCCCATGATGGCCCAATGCTGAGTCATCCGCACTGAACCCCGGCTCGGTTTCTCTATCCGGTGGTTGCAGAGCCGCTGGGGCAGCTGCAGGGCAGGGCTGGATGTGCTGGTTAAGAGCAAGTGGAGAGGCAGCCTGAGCTGGGGCGGGAGGCTCAACTCTGCCGCTGCACAGTCCTGCAGACTTGGGCAGTTTACTTAGCTCCCTGGCCTCAGTTTCCTTGTCTGTGAAATGGGATGTTGACGATGATAATGAAGTTCCTACCTCACAGACTTGCTGTGAGGTTTCCATAAGGTAAGAAACATGAGCACTCAGAACTGGTCCAGTACATAATGAATGATAGGTGTTTGATTATCATTATTATCACAATAACCAGTTTATAACTGTAAACAGGGCAGGGGCAGGAGAGGGCAACCTGCAAAGCCCAGTCAGATGCTGTTGTGTCTTGGTGCCCATCAGGGGGCTCTGGGCTGACCTGCTCTATCACTCAGGTTCAGTCTTGAGGCCCAGGGTGCCCATGGGCCAGGCCTGCAGTCACTCCCACCCCTCAGGACCCAGGCAGGCACTGCCCAGAAGGCAGGGTGGTATGTGGTTAGCCCCACCTAGGTTGCCGGACTACTGACTGAAAAATGAGGGACGTTAGAGTGACGTGATTTGATCAAGGTCACTTGCGTTGGATGGGGGGAGTACGATCTGAGGTCTTCTCCCTCCTGACCCTGAGCTAGACTTCCATGAAACAAAGCCAAGCTCCAATCTCTGGTCAGAAAAGAGATGGCGCTCCAGAAACTTCTAGGGAGCTGCAAAGATGGTCACAGAGGCTCTGGTGGACAAAGGACAGAGGACCTGGGGAGAGACACTGGGAGGCTGTGGGCTGGGCGGGCATCGTCCTAGGGAAGAGGCTGAGGAGCATTGCCACAGGTGGTACGTGTGTGTATGTGTATGTATGAGTGCAAGCTTGCACACATGTGCAAGCTCCCTGCTAGGACTGAGGCTTCTCTACTTTCTGCTTTCTCTGAGATGTGATGGGGGTCAAGCCAGCTCCTGCCATCTTCCTCTCCGTAGATTTTGTTGCCTTCCGACGGATCATTGGAAGTCTCCATGTGGCCCTAGAAACTGAAACTCCCAACCTGACCTCTCCCCATCACGGAAACTGGCCCAGAGCCTGGGAGGGACTTGACCTGGGCCTCTACTACCATCTTTCCATCCAGGGTTCTTTTCATAGTATTGCATTGCCCCCAGGTGCCCCTGCAAACTGGAAATGCCCATGGCAGAGGGCCGACTCCCTGGATCAGAGCTCTGCCCTTCAAGGGACAGTATACACGCAAGGTCAAAGGCAGTGCGTTCAGATGCCAGGTTTCTCAGGACCATGGCTTCAGGCTCACAGGCCCTCCATGGCTCCACCTACCCTGAGTACTCACGGAGAAGAAACGATGCCCACAGTGGGCCGCGTGCTTTGTGCCTGCAGTGCCACTGCCCTCTGTCTGCCCGCAGGTCCCTGGCCCTGGGCCAGCAGTACACATCCCTGGGCTCACAGCCCCTGCTCTGCGGCTCCATCCCAGGCCTGGTCCCCAAGCAACTGCGCTTCTGCCGCAATTACATCGAAATCATGCCCAGCGTGGCCGAGGGCGTGAAGCTGGGCATCCAGGAGTGCCAGCACCAGTTCCGGGGCCGCCGCTGGAACTGCACCACCATCGACGACAGCCTGGCCATCTTCGGGCCCGTCCTCGACAAAGGTACCGTCTCTGGGTGGGTAGGAGGTGCGCGAGGAGGTGGGGGGAGGGCATCAGGACACAGTTACTCTTCTACATCAGGGCGTCTCAGCTCTGAGCCCAGGGTCCCCAGGGGAGGGCGAGAAAGCTGGTCACGACCCGCGGCCTCCACAGAAGTGGGCCAGGTCCCTCTCTGGCCTGACCCAGGCTGTCATCGTGGTTGCCACACCTTCCCAGGTGCTGCTGGGGGCTGGGCAGCCTTGAGATCCCATCCCGAGATCCTAGGGCAGGCTAGGAGGCTGCAGCCTTCCTTTCCTCCTGGCTGGCACAGTGGGTGGCCCCAGGCTTTGATGTGGACTTCTGTGACATTTTCCCAATGCTGTGTTAAGTGCTATGTAAATCTAGCTTTGGGGTGGGGTGAGAGCATTGTCACCCTTAGGTCCCTCCCATGTAGAAAATTCTGGAGTTGAGGAAGCTGCCTCGCGCTGGTGGCACTGCATTGCCCCCAGGTGCTTCCGTGAGAAGCTTCTGCTGGTTCCTATGCCCCTGCTAGCTGGATATGCCCATGGATTGTGGCGGGGCTAGAGGGTGTGCTGGCCTCTGGGTAACTTGCATCTTGCAACCTGGGAGTCTCATTGGCTGTGTCTCAAATGAATGGGATTCACATTACTTGACTCTGAACATGAAGGCACTGGGAGAGAGGGATGAGAGGCACAACTGCTCCCAAGAAGGGGATTTTGGGGCTGGTGAGTTCGGGGCTGAAGTTGGGCTACTCTTTGAGCAATTGCAGCGTCTAGTAATGTAATGACCCAGCTGGCCTCCCGGGAGCTATCATTCCTTTTCCTCAGCAGCTTGAACCCTTTTCCGGCCACCACCAGGGCTTTGGCACCCAAACGGGTGAACCTGGCCCTCCCTCCTTTTAGAAGAGTTGCATTTACAACTGGACAACATGGATTGTGGCTGGGAATGAGTGGGGCGAAGCCGACCCCCCATTTTAGAGTGGAGTCCCCCTTTACCTGTGCCTCAGGTGCACCTTGTAAGTCCGACCTACAGGCTATTGTCATGGGACAGAAGGGCAATTAGCGAATCAATGGATGATGATTCTGCTTACGCTTCTATTACCAAAGCTAATTACTCCTTGTTTACATGAAAGGTTTGGCCTCTAATTGGGGCCAAGTGGCGGTGGTTTGCATTTCAAACCTGATCTTGCCGGTGTGTCAGTCTCCTCGCCTTCCGGTGCCCCACCTCGGGCCAGGTAGCGCTTAATCAAACAGCCTGGCGTCTAGACGCGCTCCCCAAAGCAGGACTCACCTTCTGATTGCTCTTCCCCGCGCGGGACGTTAGCCTGTGAAAACCGGGTCTCTGAGCTTATTATCCCTTCACGTCTGTGTTTAACGTTTTAAATCACCGTTGTAGGTTCTACGACTTGCCTACATCTCGAAATTGCAAGAGGGCAGCTTTGTGTGGGGGGAGGGAGGGAAGATGTCAGATACACTGGGAATCTGAGGGAAGCTCTGCGGTCTCCGGGAGGAGGGCCCCCGCATGCACGCGCGCCCCAGCGCCCAGAGCCCGGGGGGAACGGGTTCGAACGCAGCTCTAGGCTTCACGCTCGGGCCCCGCCTCTGGCGAGTCCCCCACCCCTGCCGTGTGGGCCGCCAGGGTAGACCTCTGCCCACGGCTTTGAGACCCAGGGTGGCAGGGAGGCGGTCTGCTCCGGGGCGCGCATCTTCCGCGGACGCCGGGGACCGACTCCCCGGGGCTGGCCCGCCCGGAGCGGAGGCCGGGGCGGGGCTGCACCCGGGCGCGGGGGGCGCAGGGGTCAGCGGCCGGAAGGCGTGAGGCTGCGACGGCGGGGTGCGGGCGGCGGGGGATCGCGGTCCCCGGGCGGGGCGGGCGACCCGGAGGGGCTTAGGCGGCTTGAAAAGGGGCCCGAGGGCCGTCCCCCACCGCGCAGCCCGGCCCCGCGCCCGCTGCGGCCGCCGAGCCATTCACACGCCCTCTGGCCATTCGGCGCGGCGCGGGGGCGGGGGGCGCCGCTTCAATGGGGATTTCGCGGGCCGGCGCCGGGGCCGGGGGCGCGGCCCGGCCGCGGGAGCCGCCCGTTGCTACGCGGTGGCGGCCGGCCCGGCGGCCCGGGCCCGGCGGCCGCATTATGCGGGTAATGCGGTGTGACACCGCGCGAACAAAGGCGGATTGAGCGGCCCAGCGGGCCCCGCCGGACGGGGACCAGCACAGCAGGGCTGTCAGCGCCGCTCCCAGGCTAATCCCCGCCCCGCCCCCGCCGCCCCCGCGTCCCCGGGGCTGGGAACCGAGCGCGGCCCTGGGCCCGGGCGCCGCCGCCGCCGCGAGAGGCCGCGGGCCGGCCGGAAGCGCGGCGCTCGCCCTCGGCGCCCCCGGGTCGCTGAGGGGTGGGCAGTCGGGGCCGGGGTCGGAGCCGGGGCGCAGCGCCTCAGGCCTCGGCCGCCCCGTGTCGTAGTCGGCGCTGGCTGCGCGGGTCCACTGCCCAGGCGGGGCCCGCTCCCACTCCCCGCTGGCCTGCTCGGGAAGGGGGACGCACCCTCCTCTGCAGGTGGCCCACGAGGGCCCCGGGACCTCTAAAGAGACGGCAGTGGCCACGAGGGGTTACGAGGCTCCCTCGTCCGCCGAGCTGCCCTCAGCGCTCAGGACCAGAGCCACAGCCCAGGAAAGGAGACATCCAGGCCAGCAGCCCGGCGTTTTGCAACCTGCCTGGCCTTGGGCAAGTCACCTCCCTGCTCTGGGTTCCTCACCAGTAAGGAGAGAGATGGTTGGACTGCAGGTCTTTCAGGGCTTTGCCTCCGTAGTTGTCAATGTCTGTATCTGCTAAATGGGCCCATAATAAGACTTTCTGCCTCGTAGACGTGAGAGGATTAAATGGGATAAAGCACATGAAGGGCAGAGTCTGGTGCATACCCAACACTCAAAGGTAGTTATCATTATAATGATGTCGGCGGGGTGGGGGGGGCACCCTGAGAATCTCTTCTTTCTCTTTGCTGGACCCTGGGGCAGAAGCAGGGAAGTGCCCTGTGTCCCTCCATCCTCCCGGGAGGAGCTTGGCCTTCTCAGTCCAAAACCTTGGCTTTGTCTGGGTGGAGGACAGGAGAATGGAAGGGGGAAGCTGACATGCTGACCACTGCACTCCTGGTCAGGATCTCTGGTGGCAGAGGGAAGTTGTACCCATTTTACAAAAGGGGTAAGTGAGGCTCAGAAAAGGAAAGGGTCTGCCCACGTGCATCCAGGTGGGCAGTGGGTGGACTTGGGTAGGTTTAGGCTGTAGTTTCCCAGGCCTCCCTCCCCACAGACCTCAGGCTCTCTCAGGAGTGGGAGGGCCCAGGTCTGTGCTGGGATTTCCAATTTGGGAAGGTGGAGGGCAGGGGGGCCTGGGGCCAGGACAGATCAAGGCCACCTTATGTCTTCAGCAACCTGCCAGAGTTGTCTTTCCACCCCTGTTTCTAACAGGCTCCACTCTGCCAGCTGTTAAAGCCCTGGGTTAATCAGTTAGCAGCTCTGGGCCTCAGTTTGTTCATCTGTAAAGTGGGGATACCCACTAGGGGCTAGGCCAACCAAGGAGGAAAAGGCACTTCTTCTCCCTTGGGGCTGCCGAGCCCCTTTTCGCAGCTGGGGAAGCCAAGGCAGGGCAGCCACGTCCCAGGACCCGGCCTGAGCAGTGCCTCCCAATGCCTTCCCCACAGCCACCCGCGAATCGGCCTTCGTGCACGCCATCGCCTCAGCCGGCGTGGCCTTCGCCGTCACACGCTCCTGTGCCGAGGGCACCTCCACCATCTGTGGCTGCGACTCGCATCATAAAGGGCCGCCCGGCGAGGGCTGGAAGTGGGGCGGCTGCAGCGAGGACGCCGACTTCGGGGTGCTTGTGTCCCGGGAGTTCGCGGACGCACGTGAGAACAGGCCGGATGCGCGCTCGGCCATGAACAAGCACAACAACGAAGCTGGCCGCACGGTGAGCCCTGGCCGCCCTCACCCCAGCCCTGCCCAAGACCCCTTCCCGGACCTGTCCCTGCCCCTCCCTGTGGCCCCTGTGCATTCCCGGCTCCCTGCTCTCCTCTTTCCCCCTCCTTTCTCCTCGGACTGCTCCCGGTCCCCACCCCCACCCCACCCCACCCCACCCCACCCCACCCAGGGGATGCGCAGCCCGCGAGCTCAGGTACCAACCAGCCCATCCGGTGCACTTCAGCTGCCTGTGTAGGGCTGTGAGACCCGTGGGCCTGGCTTTGAATTCAGCCTCCATCCTTTCCTATGGTTGCTTGACCTAGGGCTAGTCACTTAAGCTCCCAGCCTCTTTCCCTATCTGTTACACGGGAATAACAATCCTTACTTCCTAGGGCTTTGAGAAGTGGATGTGATTTCTGCCAGTGCTTGGGGTGTGAAGGGGAGGGAAACAACGGTCATTATTCTTTAGGTCTGAGCCTCAGTCCCTAGTCAGTTCTCATCCTGGCCTAGTGTCAGAGTAGAGAAGGCTTCAGCTATGGGGGTGGGTGGGGCAGATTGGGAGGGCCTGTCGTGCTCCCAGGTGGGGTCAGTCTGGGGACCAGCTGCTACTCCTCTTCCCAGACCATCCTGGACCACATGCACCTCAAGTGCAAGTGCCACGGGCTGTCGGGCAGCTGCGAGGTCAAGACCTGCTGGTGGGCCCAGCCCGACTTCCGCGCCATCGGGGACTTCCTCAAGGACAAGTACGACAGCGCCTCGGAGATGGTGGTGGAGAAGCACCGGGAGTCCCGTGGCTGGGTGGAGACCCTCCGCGCCAAGTACGCGCTCTTCAAGCCTCCCACTGAGAGGGACCTGGTCTACTACGAGAACTCCCCCAACTTTTGCGAGCCCAACCCCGAGACGGGCTCCTTCGGCACCAGGGACCGGACTTGCAATGTCACCTCCCACGGCATCGATGGCTGCGACCTGCTCTGCTGCGGCCGCGGCCACAACACAAGGACGGAGAAGCGGAAGGAGAAATGCCACTGCATCTTCCACTGGTGCTGCTACGTGAGCTGCCAGGAGTGTATCCGCATCTACGATGTGCACACCTGCAAGTAGGGAGCCAGGTAGGGTGGCCCGGTGGGGAGGCTGGGGTGCCTTGGTGCAGGGCACTGGGTTTGCCTGTCTCCTCTTCTTGGCAACCCTGTTCTGTTTCTGAGCGGTCCAGGACACATGTTTCCAAAGCCAAGGTAGGAAGCCAGGATTTCCCAAGCTTCAGTGGGAATGGTCCTTGGGCAGTGTCTTGGTGGATTACACAAAGCACAGATAATAACCAAGTGTGTGCACACGAGGCTGCAATTGATTAAATTCGTGTACAAGTTAGTAAATTAGGAGCCAGGTCAATTTTTCGCACAGCCACTAGCTATCATTATTGAACATCTGTGGAGCCAGAGGAGGGACTGTGGGGTTGGAGGCTGGGACGCCTGACTTCTGGTCTTGACTGTGCTCCTAACTTCCTGTTCTTTCACTTCTTTGGGCCTCAGGTTTCTTACTGTAAAGTGAGGGGGTTAAAATACTTGAAATAGCAGGCCAAAAAGTCTCTTGTACCCCTGAGGCAGAGTCGTTCTGCATCCACCTTGAACTTAGAGGGCAGGTTTTTGTGCAAGCGTAACTCCTACCACCCTCAAGGAGGTGGGTGGGAGGAAGCGGTGTATAAGCCCATATCCCGGCAGATCTGAAGCTTGGGTGGAGCGGGGCACACTCTCACCGCGTTTATGGACGGTGATGGGGAGGAGGAAGGAGTCAAGCTCAGAGTGATGGCGGTGAGTAATCAAGGGATCAAAGGCTGGTGGATTAGGCTCCCAAGCTTCCCAGAGGTGGCCTGCGTGGGAGACACTGTTGCCCGGCCCTCGGGTCCATAGGTCCCCAGGACAGGTCAAGATTGGCGTGTGGTGGTCCTGGTCTTGGAGGGTTTCTAAGGCCCAAGGGAGGGTTTCTCCCTTTTCTCTGCCCTGAGAAGGGGCCTAATCTACAGGGGTCCGAGCCCTGGTCCAGCTTCCACCACTTGCCCACCTTGTGACCCAAACAAGACCATCTCCTCATCTGTCATCCTCCCCAGGGGTGCTATGAGGAACAAAGTGAAGGACCCTGGAGACAGTGCTTGATTCGTTGTGAAGGACTCCCCTGTCTGGGTCATCGCTGCCTGGGGCTGTGTCAGCGAGGGCACCCCACTGGGCGATGTGGTTCCACACAGGGCGGGACTGGGGGAGGGGTCGGACTTCTGTGGGGCATGGAGGGACCTCACGTGCTGGGGAGAGCTCTGCTGGAGGGGTGGCTCAGCCAGTCTGGGAAGCCTCTCTGTGTAGCTCAAGTTCCGTCCTGGCAGGGACAGAGT